>NC_061510.1:281269694-281569694 GCF_022539505.1 Lolium rigidum
TTCAATGTTGCTGATTTGACACCATATGACGGAGAAGACCTTGGAGCGTCGAGTCGACGCCTTTTGAAGGGGGGAGATGATGAGGACATCCCTACTACACCACTACCTCCGTCATTAATAAATGAAGATGAACCTCGTCGTGGAGCTCAAGTCCAATGAAGTTCGGATTGGACCAATTACAAGGGCTCGTGCGAAGCTACTTAAACAACAGGTGAACTTGTTTCTAAACTGTACTTTTGATTGACGAGAACTTTATACTGCCTAAGTCCTATTACTTATGTATCATCGGGTATCAAGAAGAGACGAGCATCGCACGAGGAGAAGAGAAGCAAGCTGGACATGAAGACGCGACGTCAAGATGGACGTGAAGCCGGACATGGAGCCGGACATGAAGATATATCATGGACGCGCGAGGGAGGAGCGGGAGGCATGCGCGAGAGGAGAAGAAGACGTCCAGGCCGGTCCAAGACCTCCGGTCCGACCGGCCGCCGGACCGGCCGACCCGGTCACCGACCCGGCCGACCGGGCGCCAACCGGATTTGATTTATCGCACCGGATGAAAACCGGAAAACCTCGCAACTATCCGGCTGCCGCCCGTTGACCGGACCCCGGATCGGCCAACCCGGCCGCCGCCGGCTGATCGGACCCCAGACCGGCCGATCCGGTCCCCGGCCCGGTTGACCGGATTCCGGATCGGATTTGTCCGAGTCCGTCTCGACCGCATCTATTCTGGGTCGGTTATTTTTATATCTATTCGACCGTAACTCGTCCCGACGCCTATATAAGTGCCCAGGACGCCCCTAGCTGCTTTAGACCACGTTTAAGATAAACCCTAGTTCTTAGTTGTTTGCTCTAGCAAAACTATTGAATCCCTACACCATATTGCTTGATATTGTGTAGATCCCGAAAAAGTCTTGTGTGATCTCGCTGTTCCATTGGGAATTAGACGGCTGCAACTTACCGCTTCGTGGTCGGCGGCTACGTGCGCAAGTGTGTGGAGTTGCGAATATCTTGTAGGGTTGAGAGCTGTTGCATTGGCGACAGGGACCAATCGAGAGATCTCGTTGCGTCATACAAGTTATCATCCACTTCATCGTCGTGTTTCTCCGCTGCCTTCACCCCGTGATCATCATCACCACCGTTGCTTACTGAGAAGATCGGGACACCCCTTATCAGTGCTACTCTGCACGACTGATACGTCTCCGACGTATCGATAATTTCTTATGTTCCATGCCACATTATTGATGATATCTACATGTTTTATGCACACTTTATGTCATATTCGTGCGTTTTCTGGAACTAACCTATTAACAAGATGCCGAAGTACCGCTGTCGTTTTCTCGCTGTTTTGGTTTCGGAAATCCTAGTAAAGAAATATTCTCGAATCGGACGAAATCAACGCCCGTAGTTCCTATTTTGCCCGAAGCATCCAGAACACACGAGAACCGCCAGAGAGGGGCACAGGCCCACCAAACCCTAGGCCGGCGCGGCCAAGGGGGGCCCGCGCCCCCCTATAGTGTCGGCGCCCCTTCGACCTTCTGACGCCGCCTCTTCGCCTATATAAAGCCCCTCGACCTAAAACCTCGGGACGAAAAAGCCACGGTACGAGAAACCTTCCAAAGCCGCCGCCATCGCGAAGCCAAGATCTGGGGGACAGGACTCTCTGTTCCGGCACGCCGCCGGGACGGGGAAGTGCCCCCGGAAGGCTCCTCCATCGACACCACCGCCATCTTCATCAACGCTCGCCGTCTCCCATGAGGAGGGAGTAGTTCTCCATCGAGGCTCGGGGCTGTACCGTAGCTATGTGGTTCATCTCTCTCCTATGTACTTCAATACAATAATCTCATGAGCTGCCTTACATGATTGAGATTCATATGATGATGCTTGTAATCTAGATGTCGTTATGCTAGTCAAGTGAATTTTACTTATGTGATCTCCGTGAGACTCCTTGTCCCACGTGTGTAAATGTGACAAGTGTGTGCACCGTGTGGGTCTCTTAGGCTATATTTCACGTAATACTTATTCACCGTTATGGATGGCATAGTGAAGTGCTTATTTATATCTCTTTATGATTGCAATGTGTTTTGTATCACAATTTATCTATGTGCTACTCTAGTGATGTTATTAAAGTAGTTTTATTCCTCCCGCACGGTGTAATGGTGACAAGTGTGTGCATCCGTGTTAGTACTTGGCGTAGGCTATGATTATGATCTCTTGTAGATTATGAAGTTAACTATTGCTATGATGGTATTGATGTGATCTATTCCTCCTACATAGTGTGAAGGTGACAGTGTGCATGCTATGTTAGTACTTGGTTTAGTCGTGTTGATCTTTCATGCACTCTAAGGTTATTTAAATATGAACATTGAATTGTGGAGCTTGTTAACTCCGGCATTGAGGGTTCGTGTAATCCTACGCAATGGTGTTCATCATCCAACAAGAGTGTAGAGTATGCATTTATTTATTCTGTTATGTGATCAATGTTGAGAGTGTCCACTAGTGAAAGTATGATCCCTAGGCCTTGTTCCTAAATATCGCTATCGCCGCTTGTTTACTCGTTTTACCGCGTTACTACCGCTGCGTTACTACTGCTTGTTTATCGTCCCGGGCAAAGCACTTTTCTCGGTGCCGTTGCTACTACTTATTTATACCACCTGTATTTCACTATCTCTTCGCCGAACTAGTGCACCTATTAGGTGTGTTGGGGACACAAGAGACTTCTTGCTTTGTGGTTGCAGTGGTTGCATGAGAGGGATATCTTTGACCTCTTCCTCCCCGAGTTCGATAAACCTTGGGTGATCCACTTAAGGGAAACTTGCCGCTGTTCTACAAACCTCTCGCTCTTGGAGGCCCAACACCGTCTACAGGAAAAGGAGGGGGCGTAGACATCAAGCTATTTTCTCGGCGCCGTTGTCGGGGAGGAAAGGTAAAAGGCACTCATACTTCGGTTCCAGGTAAAGTACTTTTCTGGCGCCATTGTGTTTGTGCTCGAAGCTATTTCCTTTAGATCCTGCAATTGCATCTTTTTGTTTCTTGTTTACACTAGTTAGGCATAATGGAAAATAACAAAAATATGAAAGATCTTTATGAACTTTATCTTGAATTAGGACATGATGTGTTTGAAGAGAGAATTAAAAAACCCATGGAACTTTATATGCATGCTAATGGGAATGTTATTAATATGAATGCTTTGAACACTATTGTTTCTAATGCTATGGAAAATTCTAAGCTTGGGGAAGCTGGCTTTGATGAGCATGATCTTTTTAGTCCCCCAAGCATTGAGGAGAAAATTTACTTTGATGATACTTTGCCTCCTATTTATGATGATTATAATGATAGTAGTCTTTTGGTACCACCTGTTATGGAGGATAAATTTGATTATGATTACAATATACCTCCTATATTTGATGATGAGAATAATAATGATAGCTACTTTGTTGAATTTGCTCCCACTACAACTAATAAAATTGATTATGCTTATGTGGAGAGTAATAATTTTATGCATGAGACTCATGATAAGAATGCTTTATGTGATTGTTATATTGTTGAGTTTGTTCATGTTGCTACTGAAAGTTATTATGAGAGAGGAAAATATGGTTGTAGAAATTTTCATGTTACTAAAATGCCTCTCTATGTGCTGAAATTTTTGAAGCTACACTTGTTTTATCTTTCTATGCTTGTTGCATTATGCTTCGTGAACTTGTTTATTTACAAGATTACTCTTGATAGGAAGCATGTTAGGCTTAAAGTTGTTTTGAATTTACCTCTTGATGCTCTCTTTTTGCTTCAAATACTATTTCTTGCGAGTGCATCATTAAAACTGCTGAGCCCATCTTAATGGCTATAAAGAAAGAACTTCTTGGGAGATAACCCATGTGTTTATTTTGCTACAATACTTTGTTTTATATTTGAGTCTTGGAAGTTGTTTAATACTGTAGCAACCTCTCCTTATCTTAGTTTTGTGTTTTGTTGTGCCAAGTAAAGTCTTTGATAGTAAGGTTCATACTAGATTTGGATTATCGCGCGTAAACAGCATTTCTTTGCTGTCACGAATCTGGGCAAAATTCTCTGTAGGTAAATCAGAAAATTATGCCAATTTACGTGAGTGATCCTCAGATATGTACGCAACTTTCACTAAATTTGAGAATTTTCATTTGAGCAAGTCTGGTGCCTCAATAAAATTCGTCAATACGAACTATTCTGTTTTGACAGATTCTGCCTTTTATTTCACATTGCCTGTTTTGTTATGTTTTTTTTTGAAGGTGCTGTTTTGTTATGTTCGATGGATATTTCGATTCCATTGAATTTCAGTAGCTTTGTGCAATGTCCAGAAGTGTTAAGAATGATTATGTCACCTCTGAACATGTATATTTTGATTGTGCACTAACCCTCTAATGAGTTGTTCTAAGTTTGGTGTGGAGGAAGTTTTCAAGGATCAAGAGAGGGAGATGATACAACATGATCAAGGAGAGTGAAAGCTCTAAGCTTGGGGATGCCCCGTGGTTCACCCCCGCATATATCAAGAAGACTCAAGCTGTCTAAGCTTGGGGATGCCCAAGGCATCCCCTTCTTCATCAACAACATTATCAGGTTCCTCCCCTGAAACTATATTTTTATTCCATCACATCTTATGTACTTTGCTTGGAGCGTCGGTTTGTTTTTTGTTTTGTTTGAATAAAATGGATCCTAGCATTCTTTGTGTGGGAGAGAGACACGCTCCACTGTAGCATATGGACAAGTATGTCCTTAGGCTCTACTCATAGTATTCATGGCGAAGTTTCTTCTTCGTTAAATTGTTATATGGTTGGAATTGGAAAATGATACATGTAGTAACTTGCTAAAATGTCTTGGATAATGTGATACTTGGCAATTGTTGTGCTCATGTTTAAGCTCTTGCATCATATACTTTGCACCCATTAATGAAGAAATACATAGAGCATGCTAAAATTTGGTTTGCATATTTGGTTTCTCTAAGGTCTAGATAATTTCTAGTATTAAGTTTGAACAACAAGGAAGACGGTGTAGAGTCGTATAATGCTTTCAATATGTCTTTTATGTGAGTTTTGCTGCACCGGTTTATCCTTGTGTTTGTTTCAAATAGCCTTGCTAGCCTAAACCTTGTATCGAGAGGGAATACTTCTCATGCATCCAAATACTTGAGCCAACCACTATGCCAATTGTGTCCACCATACCTACCTACTACATGGTATTTCTACGCCATTCCAAAGTATATTGCTTGAGTGCTACCTTTAAACAATTCAAAATTTATTTCCTCTGATTTGTGTCAATGTTTTATAGCTCATGAGGAAGTATGTGGTGTTTATCTTTCAATCTTGTTGGGCAACTTTCACCAATGGACTAGTGGCTTCATCCGCTTATCCAATAATTTTGCAAAAAGAGCCGGCAATGGGATTCCCAGTCTCCAAATTAATTAATAAAAATAGACACTCCTCCATGGTATGTGATTGATTGGACTGGCACCCGAAGGATTCGGTTAGCCATGGCTTGAGAAAGCAAAGGTGGGGAGGAGTGTCATCATAATAAAACTAAAATAAAAAGGCACTCCTTCATGGTATGAGATTGTTGGCAGGCACCCGAAGGATTCGGTTAGCCATGGTTTGTGAAAGAAAGGTTGGAAGGAGTGCCACACAAAAATAATTCATGGGAGCCGCTCTTTGAAGGTTTGTCTGGCAAGGGGGTTATAGTGCCCACTACCATTCGTTGACAACAACATACACCTCTCAAAACTTTATTTTTATGCTCTCTATATGTTTTCAAAATCAAAGCTCTAGCACAAATATAGCAATCGATGCTTTCCTCTTTGAAGGAACATTCTTTTACTTTTATGTTGAGTCAGTTCACCTATTTCTCTCCACCTCAAGAAGCAAACACTTGTGTGAACTGTGCATTGATTCCTACATACTTGCATATTGCACTTATTATATTACTCTATGTTGACAATATCCATGAGATATACATGTTATAAGTTGAAAGCAACCGCTGAAACTTCATCTTCCTTTGTGTTGCTTCAATGCTTTTACTATGAATTATTGCTTTATGAGTTAACTCTTATGCAAGACTTATTGATGCTTGTCTTGATGTACTATTCATGAAAAGTCTTTGCTATATGATTCACTTGTTTACTCATGTCATATACATTGTTTTGATCGCTGCATTCACTACATATGCTTACAAATAGTATGATCAAGGTTATGATGGCATGTCACTCCGTAAATTATCTTTGTTTATCGTTTACTCGCTCGGGACGAGCAGAAACTAAGCTTGGGGATGCTGATACGTCTCCGACGTATCGATAATTTCTTATGTTCCATGCCACATTATTGATGATATCTACATGTTTTATGCACACTTTATGTCATATTCGTGCGTTTTCTGGAACTAACCTATTAACAAGATGCCGAAGTGCCACTTGCTCGTTTTTTGCTGTTTTTGGTTTCAGTAAATCCTAGTAAAGAAATATTCTCGAATTGGACAAAATCAACGCCCAGGTTCCTATTTTGCCCGGAAGCATCCAGAACACACGAGAACCGCCAGAGAGGGGCACAGGCCCACCAAACCCTAGGCCGGCGCGGCCAAGGGGGGGCCCGCTCCCCCCTATAGTGTCGGCGCCCCTTCGACCTTCTGACGCCGCCTCTTCGCCTATATAAAGCCCCTGGACCTAAAACCTCGGGACAAAAAAGCCACGGTACGAGAAATCTTCCAGAGCCGCCGCCATCGCGAAGCCAAGATCTGGGGGACAGGACTCTCTATTCCGGCACGCCGCCGGGACGGGGAAGTGCCCACGGAAGGCTCCTCCATCGACACCACCGCCATCTTCATCAACGCTGCTGTCTCCCATGAGGAGGGAGTAGTTCTCCATCGAGGCTCGGGGCTGTACCGGTAGCTATGTGGTTCATCTCTCTCCTATGTACTTCAATACAATAATCTCATGAGCTGCCTTACATGATTGAGATTCATATGATGATGCTTGTAATCTAGATGTCGTTATGCTAGTCAAGTGAATTTTACTTATGTGATCTCCGGAGACTCCTTGTCCCACGTGTGTAAAGGTGACGAGTGTGTGCACCGTGTGGGTCTCTTAGGCTATATTTCACAGAATACTTATTCACCGTTATGGATGGCATAGTGAAGTGCTTATTTATATCTCTTTATGATTGCAATGTGTTTTGTATCACAATTTATCTATGTGCTACTCTAGTGATGTTATTAAAGTAGTTTTATTCCTCCCGCACGGTGTAATGGTGACAAGTGTGTGCATCCGTGTTAGTACTTGGCGTAGGCTATGATTATGATCTCTTGTAGATTATGAAGTTAACTATTGCTATGATGGTATTGATGTGATCTATTCCTCCTACATAGTGTGAAGGTGACAGTGGTGCATGCTATGTTAGTACTTGGTTTAGTCGTGTTGATCTTTCATGCACTCTAAGGTTATTTAAATATGAACATTGAATTGTGGAGCTTGTTAACTCCGGCATTGAGGGTTCGTGTAATCCTACGCAATGGTGTTCATCATCCAATAAGAGTGTAGAGTATGCATTTATTTATTCTGTTATGTGATCAATGTTGAGAGTGTCCACTAGTGAAAGTATGATCCCTAGGCCTTGTTCCTAAATACTGCTATCGCTGCTTGTTACTACTGCTGCGTTACTACTGCTTGTTTACTGTCCTGGGCAAAGCACTTTTCTGGTGCCGTTGCTACTACTTATTTATACCACCTGTATTTCACTATCTCTTCGCCGAACTAGTGCACCTATTAGGTGTGTTGGGGACACAAGAGACTTCTTGCTTTGTGGTTGCAGGGTTGCATGAGAGGGATATCTTTGACCTCTTCCTCCCTGAGTTCGATAAACCTTGGGTGATCCACTTAAGGGAAACTTGCTGCTGCTCTACAAACCTCTGCTCTTGGAGGCCCACCGGCGAAGGCGTTCCTTGCGCTAGTACAGGATCCTCTTCCTCGCGAGGATGCCGCGGACGCTCGCTGGAGACGAATTCCCCTGCGCCAGTAGAGGGACACCTTCTCAATTTCCCCTGCTCCCGGGCGCGCGCGACCTCCCTGCTCCTGGCGTGTAGCTCCTCAATATCCCGGCAGTGAGAGAAAGTGATTGTGTGGACACAAGCTATTCACGAGGCGAAAGGATAAGGTAAGCGGTGCGGGTGGGCCTCCAAGATCGCGATAGAAAAAAGGTATCAGTTCCTACTGAGACGCGATGGAGTTTGCACACATCTTGAGGCGTCGCACGGAAACATGGTTTGGGCGGGCGCTTCTAGGTAGATTTTCCCTTGATTAATTATTATCAGTGGTGGAAGTACCTTTCACATAAAGGGACGTGAGAAAAAGGAAAATTACACACACACCCTTACAATTTAAAAGGAAGACCTCAAATGATAAACAAAGAAAGAAATCGAGGACACCTCCATCTTCCCTGCACGTCCGCATCGTTGTGCAGTCAACATCACCATCGTCGGGGACGAAACCACTTGGGGCGGTGAGGGGGGAGCCGATTGCACTTGAGCTAAAGGGCCTCCGAAGTGGCATGGAAGCCCTCGAGGTTGAAGACAACCATCAGACACCGGCTGGAAGAAACCGTCACCAACGTCAGTGGCGAGAGGGGCCATCTTTTGATCATAGAGTACACCAGCGAGCCAGACACTAGCGTGATGTACCTCCCGAGAAAAGCCAAACTCCTACCCAGTTGTAGACTTGACCAACGACATATGTTAGAATCAAGGCATCAAAGAGCCACCACCGTTGGACGAGACAAGGATGCACCGATAGAGCATGCACCCATCTGAGCAGGTCGAGAGGAGAGGCCAGAAACTCCCGCTCCATGTTCGCCATAACCATGAGGCCGAAGCAGAGGAGTGGAAGCTCGGGTGACCACCAAATTAATCCACCCCAAAGAAAAGCTTATTTAGGAAGCGGTGGCTAGATCCGGACCTCACCGCTTCCCACCACCGACAATCAAGAGCGAGAGGACCTTGGCCATCTCCGGGGCTGCTTGCTCACACCAAAGAACTGCTACTGCGCGACATATCACCAATCTCCATGGAGGAAATACACATCCTACAGGTACTAATTAAGCACTTACTATACATAGGAAGGGTCTGTCAACCAATCTCAACGCCAGGAGTCGACGGAGAGGAGAGGGAAGGGGCCTGATGGCCGAGATCTGGAGAGGCTGCGGAGAGAGGTAGAATGGGACGACAAGAGGAGCCAGTCATGTCCCGTAGTAAGTTGTGGAAGTAGTAAATGTCTCTCCGGCTGTCGCGCCCTACTACTCTACAACCGGTGCGCCCTGCTTCTTCCGATGTTTTTCATGACAACCCTCCTACTCTCCCACGGACGCAACTGCGTCGCCCCTCCCCCTCCTCGATTAGAATCACGTGAGGTGAGACACGATGTGGGGCCCGCAACTTGGCCTGCCTGACAGCTAGCTACGACGCGTGACCTCTCATGGGAGCACTAGAGAGCACCCTGGCTGGTCACGTCGAGACCCAACGAGGGAGAGCACTATGTTGCAGGCACCGGCGCTCGACTTACGGCTGGATTGGTCTCCTGTCGGGCGCTAGAATCGTAGCATCTAAGGTCCCATTTGATTCGTAGGAACTAGATCCTTGGTGCTCAATCCCGTGGAGCACATGGATAAGTAAGAACGTGATAATTATTTTCTTAGGTCGTACAAAATATAGTGAATCACGGGAATTACGAACAGAATAACAAACCTTTTATACAACTAGCAAAAGGGATATAATGTATTATATAGCAAACTAACATTTGTGTATTCATTCTCATTTTCTCTAAATTCTTCTTCAAGGAGGCACCTACATGTTTAAACATAAACCCCTAATCTTTGACGTTACAAAGAAGACTACTCCAAAGTATGTCCACTGGCGTTCCCCATTAGAGTGTTTAAGTCTTACCTTTCAAGCTGAAAATCCAAGGTCTAATCTTTGTTGGTTGTGTCTGGCAATGATCTTATTAAAGACATTGTTTTGAGGGCATGAACTATTTTAGGGTGAAAATTTCCTTCTTAGAGGTGTCACTTTTGAAGAACCTAGACTTTAGGTGTTGTTTTGGTGGTGTTTGTGATGCTGCGAGGACTGTAACACCGTAGCGGGACTTTTCCTTTTTTTAGCTTCTTTTTTTTGACCCGTGTGCATCCGTATTTTCATTAGAGTATTGCATCGTTGCAAAGGCTGATACGTCCATAACGTATCTATATTTTTTGATGTCTTTATGCTAATATTATACTTTTGACACTTATTTTTATATAAAGTTTATGATTTATTTAGACTAACCTACTAATAGTTGCAAAAGTGCACAATGTTCTTGTTTTACACTTTGATATGTAGGAATTACCAAGAATACAAGAGGAAACCTTGTTGGAGTCAAATCGGGACTTTCCAGAAATCTGTCCCCGAACTTTTTCCAAAGATGGTCATGTTATGGGCCGAAGAAGGCGTCAAACGGAAAACTCCATAACTACAAAGTTGTTGGAAATTTCTCGAGGAATGTTTTCGACATAAAATTTAACTGATTTCGGTTTCGGACGGCTGAGAAAAACCCGATTTTCCGCAATCCTAGATGCGATGGCGGAAATCCGAGAAGCTATATAAAGGGAGGAAACCTAACTCGTGGGGGACTCCTCCACCCACGAAATACAGCCGTCAAAAGCCATGTTTTTGCTTCCCTCATGGATCACATCTCCATGAGTTCCTCCGTGGGCGCTGGGAAAATATTTGCATGGGAACCATCCAACATGCCGAACTCGCTAAGCACGCCCTCAATTTTAACCCTAAAGCCAAGCATGTACAACAGACGCTACGTCATTTTTCTGAACCGAAAAGAAAAGCCATAGGAGAAGATGTTAATAGGCTCCGTAAAGTAGAGTTTATTCGTGAGCTCAAAGAAGTCAAGTGGGTAGCTAACCCAGTGATAGCGCCGAAGAAAGATACAACAGCTCTTCGTATGTGCATCGACTTCACGAGCCTCAATAAGCATTGCCCGAAGGATCATTTCCCGTTGCCTCGTATCGATCAAATAGTTGATTCCACGGCAGGCTGCAATCGCCTCTCCTTTGTAGATTCTTACTCTAGATATAATCAAATCAAGCTCAAAGAAGAGGACCATGATTAACGGTGTTTATTACACCGCTTGGTGTTTATTGCTACAATGTCATGACTTTCGGGTTAAAAAACGCGGGCGCAACCTATCAACGGTGTATGCAAGCTTGCCTCGGGGAGCAGATTGGACGGAATATCGAGGTTTATATCGACGACATCATCGTCAAGATCAGAAACACCGCCACGCTAATCGACGACCAGTGAGAGACCTTCGACAACCTCGATCATTACAAAATAAAGTTGAACCTGAAGAAATGTTTTTTCGGGGTACCAGAAGGCCAAGTACTCGGGTACTTTATTTCAGCTAGAGGAATAGAAGCTAATCCCTTGAAGATCAAGAATGTTCTTGACATGGAGCCAACAAGGAATTTGCAGTAGGTGCAGCAGTTAGCAGGACGAGTAGCAACTCTTAGCAGGTTCATCGCAAAATTGGGAGAAAAGGCGTTGTCCTTCTATCAATTAATGAAAAAATCAGAAAATTCGAGTGGACAGCAGAAGCACAGGACACTTTCGACGATCTTAAGAAAGTTCTGTTGACTTCCCCAGTCCTCGTTACGCCCCCTCCGCCACGATAGGGAGCCGATGCTACTCTACATCACTGCAACCAGTCGAATTGTCATAGTCGAGCGCGCGGAAGGAGGGAAAGTCCACAGAGTGCAGCGCCTCATCTATTACCTCAGTGAAGTACCTATACCAGCAAAGCAGTGGTACCTGCACTACCAGAAGCTGGCATATGCCGTATGGATGATAACACGGAAGTTGCGGCATTATTTCGATGAGCATCCGATTATCGTCATCACTGAAGCTCAAGTGAAAAATATACTTACCAATCCAAATGCCACAGGTCGAGTATCTCAGTGGCCCATTGAGTTAGCGCCACATGATATTTCCTATGTCAATCGAACATCCATCAAATCCCAGGTCCTCCTAGACTTCTTTGTCGATTGGATTTAGTCATAAACTTCGGCCGCGCCCGATATGTCAGGTTCATGGACCATGTACTTTGATGGCTCCAAGCGAAACACGGGAGCAGGAGCAGGAGTAGTATTAATCTCACCTCAAGGCGATAAGATGAAGTACATGTTAAGGATGAACTTTTCGCTACCAACAAACAATGAAGCAGAATACGAGGCATTACTGCATGTCATGCGTATGGCCAAAGCATGTGGCGCTACTCGTTTGGATATTTATGGAGATTCAAACCTTCTGGTCCAGCAGTCGATGAATTTGTGTGATGCCATCAGCAATAACATGATTTACTATCGCCAAATGTATCAATCGATGGAAGTCAAGTTCGAAGGTTGCGAGTTAAAATATATCGGCAGAGCCAGCAACGAAGAAGCAGATGCCTTGGCAAACATCGGTTCCACATGCTCCAAAATTCCAGATGGGGTATTTTATTAAGTAATTAATCAACGGTCTATCAAAATCAAGACTTTGGAACCTCCTGAAAATTCCACTACCGACTCGTGGGCTACGCCCCAAGGCGCTGCCAAGATATTGTTGTTGGGCCTAAACATCAAGTTCTACTCCTCAAGCCCATATGGAATATTTACTTCGACAGGAGCTACCAAATGACCCAGCGGAAGCTAGGCACAACACGCGTCGCTCTAAAGCATACACAGTAGTAGCTGGTGAACTTTACAAACAGAGTATTTCTGGTATATTCCAACTGTGCATCGCCATCTAAAAGATGGAAAGGAATTATTGCGGGAGATACACGAAGGCACGTGTGGGCATCATGAAAGCAGTCGAGCACTCGTGGCTAATGCTTTCAGAGCTGGATTTTATTGGCCAACAGCAGCAGCCGATGCAAGAGAATTGGTCGGGAAGTGCGACCCCTGTCAGCGTTTTGCACCAAACCAAAAGTCCCTGCTACGGACCTCATGACGATACCCTTGGCATGGACTTTTGCGCAGTGGAGACTAGACCAAGTCGGGCCAATGCCAAAGTCATCGCAAGGTGTCCATACCTATCTGTTTGTAGAAGTCGACAAATTCACCAAATGGATTGAAGCCATACCAGTCACCAATCAAACAGCCACAACGGCTGTCAAGTTCTTCAATGGATTTACTTGTCGCTTCGGTGAACCTCACAACATCATCACAAACAATGGAACCAAATTTGCGTCCGATGAATTTCATGAATTCTGTGAAGATCTTGGCATCAAACGCAGTTTTGCTTCGGTTTCACACCCCCAAACAAATGGGAAAGTGGAAAAGATCAATGGTTTAATCTGCGACGGCATTAAAAAGCGTCTCACAAAAGCAGCCGGAGCCTAGGTTGAAGATTTACCATCAGTACTACACCGAATAGATCAACGCAGTATATTCCGTTCTTCCTCGTACATGGAGCCGAAGCTGTTCTGCCTGCCGACGTTCGCTTTGAAGCAACGCGGGTCGTCGCATCTAACGAAAAACTTCTGTTCAAGCATTGCAGGATGTTGTGGACCTCGTTGACGGAGATATTTCTTTGGCTAGAACAGTAGTGTATCAGCAGGCGATACGAAATTATCACAGTCGAAGGGTGCGCACTCGAAGTTTTAACGTAGGCGGCCTAGTACTACGCTTAAAACATAAAGGACATCTGAAGCTTGAATCTCCCTGGAAAGGACCTTACATTGTTACCGAAGTTATCCCAGGAGGAGCCTATCGCATCAAGAATACTATAACAGGACAGGTGGAAGGCAACCCGTGCAACGTTGCACAATTGTGACGATTTTATGTTTAGATCTTGTATTTTTTATTGCCCTTTTATTTTTTGCAATAAGGCTTCTTAGCCACTTTTGGAATAATGTATACCCCAGTTCCATATTATGAATAAAACTTCTAATTGCTCTACATAATTGTTATTTCACCCGAAAAAATATTCGAGAGCCTTCAAAGTTATCGGCTACTATTATTCCTATCGGGAGCTCTAGTTTATGAAATACCATGATAGATATAAAGCTTACCCGGCAATACTCGGGGGCTACAAGGTTTTTTATGGTTTCCGTCAAGAGCCTTAGGGAACATGCGAGTGCTATAATTGACGAAAAACTTTATACAAGAATAAACAAGTACACTTCCACAAAGCCTCAGGGAACATGCGAGCGCTGCAATTGGTGGAAATTATATAAATAAGTGACATAGGCATCCCCAATGGGCCTGCCGAAGATGGTACCCGAGGTTCACTGAAGGCCCACGACCCGAAGGATAAGAAGAATTCGGAAGCCCAACTTGCTAGTTAAGGAAAACTAGAGTTGTATTAGGAGAGAACACTTGTAATATTGCGGGAAGAGTTAGAAACCTTCCCGGACTCTGTAACTTGTACATCACGAATCCCTCGGCTCCACCTCCTATATAAGGGGGAGTCGAGGGACAAAGAAAGCATCGATTCATTGTCTCACAAACCCTAGTTTTCATATCGTCGAGCACTTTTCGGCTGAAACCTTCGAGATCTACTTGCCCTCTACTTCTAACTAAACCCTAGTCTACAACCCGTAGGCATTGACAAGTTAATCCTTTGTCAATTGGCGCCATCTGTGGGAATTAGAGGCGTCAAGGATCTGATCTCGATGGCACGTCCAAGATCGTCGACTTCATCAACAGCAAGCAACGCGATGGATCGAGGTAAACAGATCGAAACTGGTCCTGTCGATTTTGTTCCTCACCCGCCCTCCCGTTTGGATGCATACGCGTATCTGGAGGAACCTATGGAGATGATGTTCGGAAGATTCCACTTTCGCGTCGAGAAAGAGGGAGCGTATCGTCTCGAAATTCTGATCTCGTCGGGATTGTCGGCGGTCGATACCAATTTTTCGAACTCAACATCGTCAATCGAGTCAGGCGAAGAGGAGACTTCATCGCCACGCTTCATCAGAACCAGGGCAAGCGAAAAGCTCGCCAAGATCTTCAGCGACATGTCCTTCGAGTCATCTGCGGACTCTTATATAAGCGATGACTCGAGCAGCGTCGACAGCTTCAACTTCATCGACAAATCCACTACTGTGGGCAAGGTCTTCACCAATCTTTATGATGGTGTCACCAAACCCAGCAAAGATCTGAATTCAAAATATCATCAGATTTATGCCATCGAAGAGCCAAGCCGCGATCAGGAGGAAACGTCTGAGGCTTTCGACGATTTGGGAAATCCATACGTCGATCCCTCCGATCTGAGACGAGGTTTAGGCAATAAATATGTCGGACCTACACCACGTGTTAGGGTTCAACTTCCACAAGCAGCATGGGATAGAGCCGCAAGAGCTATGGATGGTTCAGAACCAATGTCCACAACCACCACGCCTGAAGAGTTGCAAGCATATCAATATAGGCTCGCGCGAGCCGCAAGGGAATTGGAAAAATAGATAGCTGCTCTGAACAGAAGAAGGGAGGCAGCCTCCGCATCAAGCAGGCGAAGGGCAGAACTAAGTCGACAATCAGGAACTTCGGGAGATAGCCACAGGGAAGCTCGGAACAGAGCAAGATCAAGGCTGCAAGACGACGTCCATTGCGACAGACATGGACCTCGCATAGGAAAGCGCGCTCGTCGAGTTCCTCCGTGAGCACTGGAAAATCTTCGCATGGTGTCCAGCTGACATGCCAGGAGTACCTAGGGAACTTGCCGAGCACCACCAAAACTTAGACCCATTAGCGAGACCAATAAAACAACCTTTGCGGCGTTTTTCGGAGCCAAACCGCAAAGCTATGTTGTCAGAGATTGATCGACTGAGAGAAGCTGGTTTCATCAAGGAGCTGCATACAGAGGCCACGTGGGTAGCAAACCCAGTGCTAGTGCCGAAGAAAAACACTAAAGTCCTTCACATGTGTGTCGACTTTACGTGTCTCAATAAACATTGTCCAAAGGATCACTTTCCTCTCCCGAGGATTGATCAAATTATCGACTACACGGCAGGATTTGAACGTCTTTCCTTCCTGGATGCATATTCTGGTTATAACCAGATCAGATTGAAAGAAGAGGACGAGGTCAAAACAGCGTTCATCACACCCTATGGAGTGTTTTGTTACAGAACAATGCCTTTTGGTCTGAAAAACGCGGGAGCAACTTACTAGAGGATGATGCAGAAGTGTCTAGCAACACAGATCGGGAAAAACGTACAAGTCTACATTGACGATGTCGTGATAACTTCAAAAAAGGGGACAACGCTAATCGAGGACCTGAAAGAAACTTTCGACAACCTCGACAAGTTTTGCCTCAAGTTGAACCCAACAAAGTGTTCTTTCGGCGTCCCTGCAGGAGAACTTCTCGGGTTCCTAGTTTCAGCGAGAGGGATTGAAGCTAATCCCGAAAAAGTCCAAGCTATTGTAACAACGAGAAAGCCAACAAAGTTGAAAGAAATACAGCAACTAACGGGGCGAGTCGCAGCTTTAAGCAGATTTGTCGCCAGGCTAGGAGAAAAGGCGTTACCGTTCTACGCTTTAATCAAGCAAGGAGAGAAATTCCAGTGGAACGAAGAGGCAGATAGAGCCTTCGAGGATTTAAAGCGCACAATTTCGACACCACCAATCTTGGTGGCGCCAAAAGAGAAGGAACCCCTCTTGTTATACATTGCAGCCACACCTCAGGTGGTCAGCACGGCGTTAGTTGTCGAAAGAGAAGAAGAAGGAAAACTCCATGGGGTGCAAAGGCCGGTATATTTCATTAGTGAAGTTTTATCGCCTTCAAAACAGCGGTACCCGCAGTACCAGAAGCTAGCATATGGAGTGTTCACAACCGCAAGAAAATTGCGCCACTATTTTTCGGCACACCCGATAATAGTGGTCAATGAAGCACCTCTATCAAATATACTGAACAATCCAGAAGCTACAGGTCGTGTCTCCCTTTGGGGAATAGAACTTTCCCCTCGGGACATCACGTATGAAAAAAGAAAAGCAATAAAGTCGCAAATTCTGCCAGATTTCATCGCAGAGTGGATGGAGCTGCAAAATACAGGACCCCCAGATTTATCGAGAACTTCGACTATGAACTTTGACGGGTCCAAGAGGGTAGAAGGGGCTGGTGCAGGTGTAATACTTATATCACTAGAAGGCGACAAACTAAAGTATGTCCTACAGATGACGTTCCCAAACGCATCTAACAACGAAGCAGAATACGAAGCCCTCATACACGGGATGAAGATGGCGAAAGCTTGTGGTGCAACCCGGTTAAAAATCTTTGGCGACTCACAGTTGGTAGCTCAGCAAGTCATGAACCAATGTGATGCAGTCAATGACAGCATGGTGGTATACAAGGAAGTGTACAACGAGCTCGAGAAGTTATTTGATGGATGCGAAGTAAATCATATTAGCAGGCTGAGCAATGATGAAGCCGACGTTCTCGCAAACATCGGGTCGCAGTGCCTCGCGATTCCGCCAGGTGTGTTTTGGGAAGAAATAACCGAGAGATCCACCAAACCAAAGAAGATGCAGAAGAAGGGAAAGGAGGAGAAAACTTCAACGGCTCTCAAAGAAGCACCAGAAGAAGAGGAGGACCAGGAGCTGGTGATGATGGTGGAGATCCCATGGATGCAAGCTTACATATCATATATCTTAAGGAAAGAAATACCCGACGATCCAGTTGAAGCAAGGCGAGTTATTCGACGATCCAAAGCCTTTACAGTGGTCAAAGGGGAGTTATACAAGCGTAGTATTTCAGGCGTGCTCCAAAGGTGCGTCACACCCGAAGAAGGAAGGATAATCCTAAAGGATGTACACGAGGGAATATGTGGTCATCATGCGAGCAGTCGAGCTATTGCGGCCAAAGTTTTTCGGGCTGGATTTTACTGGTTGACAGCAATCGAGGATGCGAAGGAAATAGTAAAAACCTGCGACGCGTGCCAGAGATACGCCGCAAAAGCCCACTCTCCAGCAGCAGAGCTGATGCCAATACCATTGTCTTGGCCCTTTGCCCAATGGGGTCTCGATATGGTGGGAAAATTACACAAGGCCTCTCCAGGAGGATACGAGTATATGCTTGTCGCTGTCGACAAATTCACCAAGTGGATAGAAGCGAAGCCGATAAATTCACCAGACGCAGCGTCAGCAATAAAATTTGTAAAGAGCATTGTTTTTCGGTTTGGATTACCTCATAGCATCGTCACAGACAATGGAAGTAACTTCACATCCAAGGAATTCAAGGCATACTGCGCAGAGGTGGGCATCAAATTGCACTTCGCGTCAGTTGGGCACCCGCAAACCAATGGTCAAGTCAAGAAAGCCAATGGTATCATCTGCAACGGTATTAAGAAGCGCCTGCTAGGACCGCTTGAAAAGGCTCGACATACCTGGCCAGAAGAGTTACCAAGTGTTTTGTGGAGTATTCGAACAACACCAAATACGGCGACACAAGAAACTTCGTTCTTTCTAGTCCATGGAGCTGAGGCAGTACTACCGATCGAAATAGAACATGATTCCCCAAGAGTCATGGAGTATGATGAAGAAACTTCAAGAAGTGCATTAGAGGGAGATGTAGATGCACTTGATGAAGCTCGGGACGAAGTACTATCACGGGTCACCAAATACCAGCAAGACCTGAAAAATTACCACAGTCGACGACTGCGGCCAAGATCCTTTCAGGTCGGAGATTTAGTCCTACGGCTCAATCAGCAGAGTACTGAAAAACTCGAGTCGTCATGGCTGGGCCCTTACATCGTCACAGAAGTAATCGAAGGAGGAGCATACCGGATCAAGGACAAGAAGACAGGGGTTCCAAAGAAAAATCCCTGGAACGTGGCGCAACTCAGGCGGTTCTACGCTTAGAGTCGAAATATAGTCCTCCTTTGTAAAAATACAATGTACTGAAACGCCCGCGAGTTTTCATACGCACTCTTTTCCTTTTCAGGGCACCGAGTGGGGCTGAAAAGGTTTTTAATGAGGCGGGCTCGCGGTGCTGCAATATAGTAAAAGATATTGATGACATACATCTTTTTCGTCGACAGGTTCGGGAGCTCATAACCCAAGACAGCAAAACACATATATTCTCGCAAAAACAGTAAATTCTTCGAGGCGAAAAAATAGTATAAGCTCCGGCCAAAGGCTCGGGGGCTTCGCAATATAGATTACACTTCACAATATAGACAACTTCATCAATACAAAGAATTTGACAAAAAATATAGACATAATTTTTCGCAATATAGTACAACTCAGTCAATGCCTAATATACTATCTATGGATAGACCTTTGTTATTTGCAGCAGTTGTCTTATGATCAGCATAGCTCCCCTTGACAAAGAATTCAGAATCCATCCGAAGAAGTTCATCCATCATTTCTTCGGCTACAGGAGTCACAACGTCATTGATTTCATCGACGTTAGTTTTTCGCTTAGATTTCTTGGCCAGGCACTTGGAGACAATCCTCGTCAGATCTAATTTTGGATGGCAGATCTGTATCATGATCATGGCGAATCTTGCTCCAGCAGTCAACTGAGCTCGTACAAAGTTATGGATACGTGGGGCATACCGAAACTTTTCCATCAAACCGAGAAGAGTATCGGGAGCCTCATCTCGAGGGAACATAGTCTTGTAAACAAGGGACAATGTTCTAGTGCAGAAATCAAGGAATTCACGAACCTGACAGACGCGGTCTTGAAACCTGACAATCTGTCGGGTCCGTTCTGGAGTGGCCCAGAACAGAGAACCATGGTCAATAGAAAGGTTAACGAGGAGATTCGTCCTTACGTTCACCCTTTCATCTTCAGCAGCAGCGTCGAGAAAAGAACCTATTGGGCGACAAAACGAGAAATTCAAAAAAGGATACAGCAAAAGGATAGAAGAAGTTCTGGGTTGAAAAAGCATACCTGACATATCCACACTAGCTTCATTCATTAGTTCGAGCATACTATTCTCTCGAGTGGTTGCCTTTTCAGCTTCAGAAACGGCAGCTTCCTTGGCAGCTATGGCTTCTCGAGCTTGTTGAAGGGCAATTTTTTCTTTTTCGGATGCCTTGCGGGATTGTTCCATCATCACAAGTGTTTGCTTCTTCGCATGTTGAAGTTGCTGACGAAGTTCTTTCAAGTCTTGCGATAAAGTTTTACTCGAGGAATCTTCATCAGGGTCACTAGTCACCAGCGCTTTCTTCGAGCGGGGAGAAGTGGGCAAAACATCGGAAGGAGCAGGAGTTGGAGTATAGTTATCAAACGTCAACTGAAAGAAAAGGCTCGACATCAATCATCAAACAAGATAGAATTCCATTGATTTTTTGAGTGCTTACAAGATATTACAATGGAGAAAGCCCTAACAAACTAGTGTGGTAAGCGTCGCCAAAGATGCTTTGGCGACAGCATCAAAAGAAACAAGAAAAGAAAGAAAGGGTGGTCTACTTGACCTCCGGCTTGGATGTGCTTGGAGCAGGAGTTGGTTTAACGCCAAGATAAGCGAGGATTGGCTTTGAGGAAGGTTTGGCAGCTCTAATCAGAGATTGCCACTTCTTCGTTTCCATCTGCCCTATGTCGCCAACCTTGGTCCAGTCGACATTTTGCTTGCTGTCAGCAATCATCGCGATGGTGCCCTCTACGCCAACCTTCAAGCCTTCTTGGCGAAGTTTAAGCCCAAGATCTTCCGGCACGTTGAAGCTTTTGGCAAGAGCAACAAAAGTGTCGGGCTCCTCTTTCTTCGGGAAGAAGTAGGGGAAAAGCTTCGATAGACCTGCTTCAGCATCAGCAAGGCCCTCGCGTGCTTCATCCCCATGGATTTCGAGAAGGCTCAACGCATCGAAAAGCTCATCGCCTTCAGGACCATCCACCACGTACTCCTGATGAGTGATACGTCTCCAACGTATCGATAATTTCTTATGTTCCATGCTACTTTATTGATGATACCTACATGTTTTATACATACTTTATGTCATATTTATGCATTTTCCGGCACTAACCTATTAACAAGATGCCGAAGAGCCGATTCGTTGTTTTACGCTGTTTTTGGTTTCAGAAATCCTAGTAAGGAAATATTCTCGGAATTGGACGAAATCAACGCCCAGGATCTTATTTTTCCACGAAGCTTCCAGAAGTCCGGAGAGGAAACGAAGTGGCGCGACGAGGCGGCGACACGCCAGGGCGGCGCGGCCCACCTCCTGGCCGCGCGGCCCTGTTGTGTGGGCCCCTCGTGGCGCCCCCTGACCTACCCTTCCGCCTACATAAGCCTTCGTCGATAATAACTCCAGTACCGAGAGCCACGATACGGAAAACCTTCCAGAGACGCCGCCGCCAATCCCATCTCGGGGGATTCAGGAGATCGCCTCCGGCACCCTGCCGGAGAGGGGAATCATCTCCCGTAGGACTCTACACCGCCATGGTCGCCTCCGTAGTGATGTGTGAGTAGTTCACCCCTGGACTATGGGTCCATAGCAGTAGCTAGATGGTCGTCTTCTCCTAATTGTGCTATCATTGTTGGATCTTGTGAGCTGCCTAACATGATCAAGATCATCTATCTGTAATGCTACATGTTGCGTTTGTTGGGATCCGATGAATAGTGAATGCTATGTTATGTTGATTATCAATCTATCATCTATGTGTTGTTTATGATCTTGCATGCTCTCCGTTGCTAGTAGAGGCTCCGGCCAAGTTTTTGCTTGTAACTCGAAGAGGGAGTATTTATGCTCGATAGTGGGTTCATGCCTCCATTAAATCTGGGACAGTGACAAAAAGTTCTAAGGTTGTGGATGTGCTGTTGCCACTAGGGATAAAACATCAATGCTATGTCTAAGGATATATTTGTTGATTACATTACGCACCATACTTAATGCAATTGTCTGTTGTTTGCAACTTAATACTGGAGGGGGTTCGGATGATAACCTAAAGGTGGACTTTTTAGGCATAGATGCATGCTGGATAGCGGTCTATGTACTTTGTCGTAATGCCCAATTAAATCTCACAATACTCATCATAACATGTATGTGCATGGTCATGCCCTCCTTAGTTGTCAATTGCCCAACTGTAATTTGTTCACCCAACATGCTTATTCTTATAGGAGAGACACCTCTAGTGAACTGTGGACCCCGGTCCATTCTTTTACATCGAATACAATCTACTGCAATACTCGTTCTACTCGTTATCTCGCAAACATCATCATCCACACTATACATCTAATCCTTTGTTATAGCAAGCCGGTGAGATTGACAACCTCAACAGTTACGTTGGGACAAAGTACTTTGGTTGTGTTGTGCAGGTTCCACGTTGGCGCCGAAATCCCCGGTGTTGCGCCGCACTACACTCCGCCACCATCAACCTTCAACGTGCTTCTTGGCTCCTACTGGTTCGATAAACCTTGGTTTCTTACTGAGGGAAAACTTGCCGCTGTATGCATCACACCTTCCTCTTGGGGTTCCCAACGGGCACGCCAGCTGCGCGCCAGCATCAAGATTTTTCTGGCGCCGTTGCCGGGGAGATCAAGACACGCTGCAAAGGGAGTCTCCACTTCCAATCTCTTTACTTTGTTTTTGACTTGTTTTATTTTATTTGCTATTTTGTTTGCTGCATTATATCAAAACACAAAAAAATTAGTTGCTAGCTTTACTTTATTTACTATCTTGTTTGCGTTCTCCATATTAAAAACACAAAAAAATTAGTTACTTGCATTTACTTTACTTATTTCATCATGCTTCCTCCTAAGTTTACTCTTAAAGATATACCGGTAGGACAAGGGTCTATAATTGGAAGAGATAATATAGAAGAACTTTTCACCCATGTTAGTATGCATGAAGATCTTGAAGATATACCCCTGGCAAAAACTGTCCCTACCTATGAAAGTGCCTCTGTCTGTTTGGTACGCATGATGGAAACTAGATTTATTAGTCTCAATCCCATGATACAACACATGTTTCTTACACTTTCTGATATGGAGAGGGGAGAGAAGAGAGATTTTGTTTTAAAAGTCCTTGTTAGAGAATTTCAGGATATAGCCAAAGAAGCTAGAAAAGTTTTCATTAAGCATAAGAGGCTTGGTATGTTCACCGATTTTAAAAGAACACTTGAAAAGATGGACATGGATAGAATAAGGTACACTAATAATGTTAACGATGGTGGGGAGATTAAAGCACCAATACCTTGCAAGCTCCTAGGAATGCATGAAGCTCTAGATGATAATTATGCTTGGCTTGTCCCTGAAAATTTGTTTGATGAGAATAGCAAGCCTAAGACTAATGAAAAGGGAGCCTCTGAAACTTACATATACAAAATACAATGCATGGTTGAGAAAACTCCGAACCCCGCTGTTGATACTTCATCTCTTGATAATACTTGATACACACTTTCTGCGCCTAGCTGAAAGGCGTTAAAGAAAAGCGCTTATGGGAGACAACCCATGATTTTACTACAGCACTTTTGTTTTATATTTGAGTCTTGGAAGTTGTTACTACTGTAGCAACCTCTCCTTATCTTAGTTTTTTTGAATTTTTGTGCCAAGTAAAGTCTTTGATAGTAAGGTTCATACTAGATTTGGATTACTGCGCAGAAACAGATTTCTTGATGTCACGAATCTGGGTTGAATTCTCTGTAGGTAAATCAGAAAATTCTGCCAATTTACGTGAGTGATCCTCAGATATGTACGAAACTTTCATTCAATTTGAGCATTTTCATTTAAGCAAGTCTTGTGCCTCTTAGAAATTCGTCTTTACGGACTGTTCTGTTTTGACAGATTCTGCCTTTTATTTCGCATTGCCTGTTTTGCTATGCTTGATGGATTTCTTTGTTCCATTAACTGTCAGGAGCTTTGTGCAATTTCCAGAAGTGTTAAGAATGATTATGTCACCTCTGAACATGCGAATTTTGATTATGCACTAACCCTCTAATGAGTTGTTTTGAGTTTGGCGTGGAGGAAGTTTTCAAGGATCAAGAGAAGAGGATGATACAATATGATCAAGGAGAGTGAAAGCTCTAAGTTTGGGGATGCCCCGGTGGTTCATCCCTGCATATTTCAAGAAGACTCAAGCATCTAAGCTTGGGGATTCCCAAGGCATCCCTTCTTCATCGACAACATTATCAGGTTCCTCTAGTGAAACTATATTTTTATTCCGTCACATCTTATGCGCTTTACTTGGAGCGTCTGTATGTTTTTGTTTTTGTTTTGTTTGAATAAAGTTGGATCCTAGCATTCATTGTGTGGGAGAAAGACACGCTCCGCTGTTGCATATGGACAAATATGTCCTTAGGCTTTACTCATAATGTTCATGGCGAAGGTTGAAACTGCTTCGTTAAATTGTTATATGGTTGGAAACGGGAAATGCTACATGTGGTAATTGGTATAATATCTTGAATAATTTGATACTTGGCAATTGTTGTGCTCATGTTTAAGCTCTTGCGTCATATACTTTGCACCTATTAATGAAGAAATACATAGAGCTTGTTGAAATTTGGTTTGCATGATTGGTCTCTCTAAGGTCTAGATATTTTCTAGTAAGGGTCGAACAACAAGGAAGACAGTGTAGAGTCTTATAATGCTTACAATATGTCTTTTATGTGAGCTTTTCTGTACCGGTTCATACTTGTGTTTATTTCAAATAACCTTGCTAGCCTAAGCCTTGTATTGAGAGGGAATACTTCTCATGCATCCAAAATCCTTGAGCCAAACACTATGCCATTTGTGTCCACCATACCTACCTACTACATGGTATTTCTCCGCCATTCCAAAGTAAATTGCTTGAGTGCTACCTTTAAAATTTCCATTCTTTATCTTTGCAATATATAGCTCATGGGACAAATAGCCTAAAAACTATTGTGGTATTGAATATGTACTTATGCATCTTATCTCTTATTAAGTTGCTTGTTGTGCGATAACCATGTTCCTGGGGACGCCATCAACTACCCTTTGTTGAATATCATGTGAGTTGCTATGCATGTTCGTCTTGTCTGAAGTAAGGGCGATTTACCATGACTTGAATGGTTTGAGCATGCATATTGTTAGAGAAGAACATTGGGCCGCTAACTAAAGCCATGATCCATGGTGGAAGTTTCAGTTTTGGACAACAATCCTCAATCTCTTATGAGAAAATTATTTGTTGTTGAATGCTTAAGCATTAAAGAGGAGTCCATTATCTGTTGTCTATGTTGTTCTGGTATGGATGTCTAAGTTGAGAATAATCAAAAGCGAGAAATCCAATGCGAGCTTTCTCCTTAGACCTTTGTACAGGCGGCATAGAGGTACCCTTTGTGATACTTGGTTAAAACATATGTATTGCGGTGATAATCCAGGTAATCCGAGCTAATTAGGACAAGGTGCGGACACTATTGGTATACTATGCATGAGGCTTGCAACTTGTAGGATATAATTTACATGATGCATATGCTTTATTACTACCGTTGACAAAATTGTTTCTTGTTTTAAAATAAAAGCTCTAGCACAAATATAGCAATCGATGCTTCCCTCTGAGAAGGGCCTTTCTTTTACTTTTATGTTGAGCCAGTTTACCTATTTCCTCCCATCTCAAGAAGCAAACACTTGTGTTAACTGTGCATTGATTCCTACATAATTGCATATTGCACTTATTATATTACTCTGTATTGACAACTATCCATGAGATATACATGTTACAAGTTGAAAGCAACCGCTGAAACTTAATCTTCCTTTGTGTTGCTTCAATGCCTTTACTATGAATTTATTGCTTTATGAGTTAACTCTTATGCAAGACTTATTGATGCTTGTCTTGAAAGTACTATTCATGAAAAGTCTTTGCTATATGATTCAATTCTTTACTCATTGTATTTACCATTGCTTTGGATCGCTGCATTCATTACATGTGCTTACAATAGTATTGATCAAGATTATGATGGCATGTCACTTCAGAAATTATCTTTGTTATCGTTTACCTACTCGGGACGAGTAGGAACTAAGCTTAGGGATGCTGATACGTCTCCAACGTATCGATAATTTCTTATGTTCCATGCTACTTTATTGATGATACCTACATGTTTTATACATGCTTTATGTCATATTTATGCATTTTCCGGCACTAACCTATTAACAAGATGCCGAAGAGCCGATTCGTTGTTTTCTGCTGTTTTTGGTTTCAGAAATCCTAGTAAGGAAATATTCTCGGAATTGGACGAAATCAACGCCCAGGATCTTATTTTTCCACGAAGCTTCCAGAAGTCCGGAGAGGAAACGAAGTGGGGCGACGAGGCGGCGACACGCCAGGGCAGCGCGACCCACCTCCTGGCCGCGCGGCCCTGTTGTGTGGGCCCCTCGTGGCGCCCCCTGACCTACCCTTAGGCCTACATAAGCCTTCGTCGATAATAACTCCAGTACCGAGAGCCACGATACGGAAAACCTTCCAGAGGCGCCGCCGCCGCCAATCCCATCTCGGGGGATTCAGGAGATCGCCTCCGGCACCCTGCCGGAGAGGGGAATCATCTCCCGGAGGACTCTACACCGCCATGGTCGCCTCCGGAGTGATGTGTGAGTAGTTCACCCCTGGACTATGGGTCCATAGCAGTAGCTAGATGGTCTTCTTCTCCTAATTGTGCTATCATTGTTGGATCTTGTGAGCTGCCTAACATGATCAAGATCATCTTTCTGTAATGCTACATGTTGCGTTTGTTGGGATTCGATGAATAGTGAATGCTATGTTATGTTGATTATCAATCTATCATCTATGTGTTGTTTATGATCTTGCATGCTCTCCATTGCTAGTAGAGGCTCTGGCCTTGTTTTTGCTTGTAACTCCAAGAGGGAGTATTTATGCTCGATAGTGGGTTCATGCCTCCATTAAATCCGGGACGATGACGAAAGTTCTAAGGTTGTTGATGTGCTCTGTTGCCACTAGGGATAAAACATCAATGCTATGTCTAAGGATATATTTGTTGATTACATTACGCACCATACTTAATGCAATTGTCTCGTTGTTTGCAACTTAATGCTGGAGGGGGTTCGGATGATAACTTCGAAGATGGACTTTTTAGGCATAGATGCATGCTGGATAGCGGTCTATGTACTTTGTCGTAATGCCCAATTAAATCTCACAATACTCATCATAACATGTATGTGCATGGTCATGCCCTCCTTATTTGTCAATTGCCCAACTGTAAGTTGTTCACCCAACATGCTTATTCTTATGGGAGAGACACCTCTAGTGAACTGTGGACCCCGGTCCATTCTTTTACATCGAATACAATCTACTGCAATACTCGTTCTACTGTTTTCTGCAAACATCATGATCCACACTATACATCTAATCCTTTGTTACAGCAAGCCGGTGAGATTGACAACCTCACTGTTACGTTGGGACAAAGTACTTTGGTTGTGTTGTGTAGGTTCTACGTTGGCGCCGGAATCCCTGGTGTTGCGCCGCACTACACTCCGCCGCCATCAACCTTCAACGTGCTTCTTGGCTCCTACTGGTTCGATAAACCTTGGTTTCTTAATGAGGGAAAACTTGCCGCTGTACGAATCACACCTTCCTCTTGGGGTTCCCAACGGGCACGCCAGCTGCGCGCCAGCATCAATGAGTTCTCCCTGAAAATAAGTAAAGGGTAGTTTGTCAATAAGGAATGCTTGGAAAATGTGAAGTAACCCGAGGATATGCACAAGGATTCGAGTACTTACTAACAAAACATCGACTTTGTGACTCCAAGCGATTGAGGATTTTTTTTTCCTCTCGAGCAGTTTGCTCAGCTATTTTGTCGCTCAAAGCAGTTTCGGCGTCGTGAAGCCTCTTTCGAAGATCTCCAACACCAGCAGCATCTGCCTTGGCCTTCTGAGCATCTGATTCAGCCTTCTTACGAGCCTTTTCACTTTTCTCTAATTTTTGAGCAAGTGTATCGGCACGTTTGTTGGCTTCCGCCAGTTTTTCTGCCAAAATAGTCAAAACCAGTCAAAAAACACGACAAGAAAGGAGTGAGAAATCATGGGTTAGGAGAAGCAGAAAAATATTACCTTCAGCTTTGCTAGCATATTCACGGTACCCGACGAATTGGGCATCGAAGCGGATGAATTCTTTCATCAAAGGCTGATAAAGAAAGATAAAGAAAGAAGGCATAAATATAGTCAAAAGTTCAACAGCGCAAAGGAAAAAACAAGCAAACAATAAAAAAAAGTCGACAGCATCGAAGAAGTACTCAAGGACTTACATCATCCAATAGAGGAGTCGAGGAACTACTCAATTGTAAGGTAGGCTTCGCGATTGACTCAACCCTTGTCCTCTTTGGCGAAGGGGCAAGGGGGCTTGCAGGAGGAGTTGGCTGATCGGTGTTTTGCTGAGGAGGCAACGATTCTTCTCCTTCAACTTGCACCTCAGACACAACTAAAGTACGCGATGTACTCGTTCGAGCAGTCGCGTCAATAGCTTGCGTCTGTTCCTCGTCATCACTGCAGTAAAAATGACGACAATATAAAAAGCAATATAGACAAAAATGTCAAGAGCAAAACAATATGAAGCAAGAGATAACTTACGAGCTGATGAGGGCATCATCATATGGGTTAAAAGTTGTCCTCTTATCTGAAGGATCAACTTCTTCGGCTTTGGAGGTGCCAGAATCTTCGACTTCATTCCTCTCCCTCTTGTTCCTTGGAGAAACAGCAGGAGCAAGGGAGTGTGTTGAAGCGGTGGCCTCAGAATCAGCATCTTTCTCAGAAGAAGCCGCGGATTTATGAGAACCCGCGACTTCACTTTCGGGACGCGAGGTGCCTTGGTTGTCATCGTCGACAACAGCACGGTCTTCAACTTCTCCACCCTCAGGAAGAGGAGGAAGAGAAGCAAGAATAGGGTGGTTCTGAGAAAAGTGTCGATAAAAAAAAGAAAGTTATGCAAAAGAAGCAAGATAGTAGTCGATAAAATATTAAAACTTGACGAGACAATATAGCAACTAAGAGGAAAAATACCTCGGGAAGAGGATTGGCGCCACTATATGGCGTAATGCGGCAAGAAGATGGAATTGGATCCTTCTTGTTGAGCGAAGAGATTTTGCGGATAAGCTTTTCAAATTCCTTCAAAGGAAGGTCTTTTGAGAGCCTGTCGACGTCTTCTTCACCAGCATACTTCCAGAGGGGATTTTTGCGAGCCTGGAGAGGCTGCACTCTAATCCTAAGGAAATAGGCAGTAATCTCAATGCCCGAAAGTTCCTTGCCACGGGTGTTCTGGAGCTCGTGGATGTGAGTCATCAGCGCTTCTGTCGCCAATTTCTCAGCTTCAGTAGCTTCAGCATCCCAAGAGTGGCGGCGAAGGATCTTGGCGTCTCCGTCAAAAGGGGCGATGTTATCCTCAACTGGATTGGAGCTTTCTTCTCGGATATACAGCCACTTCTTTCGCCAGCCTTGGACAGAGTCGGGGAATTTGACGTCGAAATACTCGACGTCAGAACGAACATAGATAACAATACCGCCAATGTTGTAGGTGACGTTGTGGGAGCCATTACGGCGGAGGCAGAAAATACGTTTCCACAGAGCCCAATTAGGTTGGACCCCGAGGAAACACTCACACAATGTGATAAAGATCGACACGTGGAGGATGGAGTTGGGCGTCAACTGATGCAGTTGAAGCCCATAGACAAACAGAAGACCCCGAAGAAACTCGTGGATTGGGGGAGAAAGACCTCGGATGAGGTGGTCAACGAAACTGACTCGATACTCGATTGGAGGCTTGGGGTAGCTCTCCTCCTTGGGGAAGCGGAGTGAGTTTTCCTTCTTGCTGAACCCCATCTTCTTCAGCAGATTGATGTCTTGGGCAGAGATCTTGGATCTCTCCCACTCCACGCTTCCCAGATCCGCCGTCGCCATTCTCGACTCCGGAGTGCTGTGTCTTGTCAAACGGATGCGAGGCGGCATCAATGAACTTGGCGGCGAAGGGTGTGAGTGTGGTTGCGAGCTTGAAGCAGTGGGAGCAATGGAGGATTTGGTAGAGGAGAAGCAGAGGTGCGGCACATGCGAAAAGACAGAAGGAGGAAGATGATACCTTTATATAGAGGTGCGGTGAATCGACGCGCCGTTGGATTGAGAGATTACGGGACAGATGGTGTACACGTGGACAAGGGGTAAAAAGTAATTTCATACAGGCGCGAAAGCACAGGAGCTACAGTACGTGCGCCAGGAAAAGTGGAGGACGTGTGTCCCCCACTTGCACGACGTGTCAATACGGTGCGTAAGTTGGGCCCGCAAGGCAGCGAGAGAGAACTTCTCGCGTTTTCCAGGAACAGCGGTCGTGGCTATCGTCAGCAGTGATGTCACTTTGGCAAGAGGAAATCTCGACTCAACAGCTTCATAAAAAAGGCGACAATAGAAGATTATGGATCATTTTGAGAGCCTTTGATCAAATACAAGTTTTTGATCAAATGCTCGGGGGCTACTTTGGAAAAATGAAAAATTCGAGAAATACAAAATAGAAATGACGAGAGCCTATGATCAAATACAAATATTTGCTCATAGCCTCGGGGGCTACTCCCATCGGGAGCGCTGTTCGCGCACCCGAGAGATTTGAAAAACTATGCGACAGATGAAAAATATAGCGACATAAGGCGTGGAGCCTACACCCAAGCACAAGTCCTTGGTTGTAGCCTCGGGGTCTACTCCCATCGGGAACGCTGTTCGCGTGCCCGATGAAATCATAAAAAAAAGAGAAGAAAGAAAAAAGAGAGAAAGAAGAAAAAGTGAGTATATTTCGAGTTATATAAATAAACTCGACATATACTCCCATCGGGAAAGCAATATAAGTCATCCGTTGACTCAATAAAATGTGCTATTCCAACAGCCGAAAGAGCACTCGACAATATATTCTCAGAACGCCAAAGTTGCGAACAATTTCTGAATGCCGCAAAACTTTGTGAAGGTAAGACCCCGGATCCGTTCTGTGTGGCGTGGCGCCGTCTCTGACGTCGGTTTGCTACTTTTTTCCATATCAATAGATACGAAGAAAAATCCTAACGGACGCGTTCGGTACCCGATAAATATGACTGGGACTCGACAGAATGGTAAGACCTTAAGCGGCACCTGTCGAAGTTTACACCAGTATCCTGAGATCATGTCCAGGGACGTGATCTTGAAGTAGGTTTTTGCGGATTGCCACTAGAGCAGTTAACTAGTACCTGATCCGTCAGATGAACTAGCCCCAACTACCATTATCCCTGTACAATATATAAATTCGTATGCAAAGATATGTGCTGAAGATCAGAGTTATCGAATAAATATAAAGGTGGAGATTTTCCCTGACTCTACGATTCAAGCAAAATCTCGGGGGCTACTGACATAGGCATCCCCAATGGGCCTGCCGAAGATGGTACCCGGGGTTCACTGAAGGCCCACGACCCGAAGGATAAGAAGAATTCGGAAGCCCAACTTGCTAGTTAAGGAAAACTAGAGTTGTATTAGGAGAGAACACTTGTAATATTGCGGGAAGAGTTAGAAACCTTCCCGGACTCTGTAACTTGTACATCACGAATCCCTCGGCTCCACCTCCTATATAAGGGGGAGTCGAGGGAGAAAGAAAGCATCGATTCATTGCCTCACAAACCCTAGTTTTCATATCGTCGAGCACTTTTCGGCTGAAACCTTCGAGATCTACTTGCCCTCTACTTCTAACTAAACCCTAGTCTACAACCCGTAGGTATTGACAAGTTAATCCTTTGTCAATAAGAAATGCTCACGCCGGTGCACCGTGTTACGAAGCCAAATAGGCACATAATTCCCTTGTTTACTTGGGGATTGTCACCGGTATAAAAATACGCATGGCCCAGCAAATATATTTTCGATTACTACAAGATCGTCGATTGAGAAAACTGACCTAATCCCTCAGTTGCCTTTCACAAACAAAATCTTCGGCTAGGCTTACGGTCCCTTAAAATATAAAATAAATTATTCGACTCTACACGATGTTATAAAAGAATATCGTTGGCATGAGGGGTTTAAAAAGAACATCATCATTTAAATACAAGGTTCTCTTCAAAAATAGAAACATAATTCAATTAAAACAATTACAAAGCACACTATGTGCAAGGATATTTGAATGTGTTTGTCATTTTGTGGTCCCTTGACCCATCTGATTCCTCAAATCTCTCTCAGTACCTGCTTCCATCCTAGAGATAACAATGTAAGCAGGATGCCTGGCATCGGGGTAGTACTGATCGAGTTTTACATTGGAATTGGCAATAGACTCTAAACCCAGGGTTGGATGACAATCCAGCACAGAGGCAAACGCAAGTTTGGCTCCAGCAAGAAGGTCCTTGCATACCAAGGATTGAATTCCAGCAGGATTCTTGAATTGAGTCATTAAAGATGACAGAGTTTCGGGAGCCGGATCAAGAGGGAACATGGTCTTCGACACCATGGTCAGATGAGCATGGTACTTATCGAAGTAATAATGTACCTTCTCTACTCGATATTCGAACTTTGCCACAATTATGGCCTTCGATCTATTCGACCATAATGAGCACTTTAGGTGCGACATATCGGTCATGGCTTCAATCTTATCGTGGACTCGCTTGTTTTCCTCTACTTCGTTGAAAGCAACGACCGTCGAAGATGGAGAAAAATCAAGTCATGAGAAGGTTTTCATACTGAAGGAAGTATGAGGGACAAGGAAGCGTTGATTGCTTACAACTTAAGCTCTTAGTAGCTACGTGCAGATGATCCAGAGCATGTTGTTCGACTTATGTGGTGAGCTCGCTCTTCTTCTTCACCACTGCTGCCATGGCATGGAGTCCAACCATGTCTTTCTCCAATTGGGATATTTGATTGCGCAGTCGACGCACAAGTTAAAATTCATCAGCAGTTGCAGAATTCAAAGAACTTTCGGCATGAGAGGAAGTCGAAGTAATCTGCAGCAAGTTGTTTAATATGCATCCTCAGAAAATCAACAATGAGATTATCAAATTCAGGGAACTCCCATCGGAAGACATTAGAAGCTTCTCATTCAAAGAAGAGCAATGATAAAAGTTGAACGCTGGCAACAAAGCTCGCATGATTCGTTACAAAACAAGAGGATGAGATAAATATGTTCAAGTTACAACTAAAAGAGTTATAGACTCAGAGCACCCAAGTTTGCGCAGATGAGCTTGGGGAAGTCTCGGATGCGATTTTCTTCTTGTCATCATCGACTAACTTGAGGAGTTGGCTCGCGCATACACATGCCGATTCATTGAAAAGGCCAAGATTGACATGAGAGCCATCCGCGTCCTCCGGTAATGCTTTGGTCAAATACTCCAAATCGGATTTCAAGCCTTGCCCCATCAGAAGTTGAAAAGCAAGAACCACTCTGTAAAGGCGAGAGAGACGCTTCAATACATTGATGGCGCCGCTTGAGTCGACGAAGAAATTATTTGCAAGATCTCAAAGAGTCTTGTTTTAGTCCAGCTTGGGGAACATCAACACCAATAGCTTTGATAAAGCTCCCTTGGTCTTCTTCAGAAGCTCCTGGATCTGGTCGCTGGACTCCACGGCAAAAGAAAGAACATCCGACATGGAATCCACTCTGAGCTTATTGGTATGGTCGACAGGCATATCGGCAGTATCTAAAAAATATTACGGGAAACAATGCATTACAAAGATAAAATATCACAAGGGAAGAAGAAATAAAAGGGGCGAAGGACCTAGCAAGCTCTCGATGGATTTGTGAAGAGCGCCCTCCTTTTTATATGCTTGGGCTTGAGTCTTAAGCTTCGAATGATCTTCCTCCTTCATCATCTTCTTCAACAGCTTCAGCTCCTCCTTCAAGCTCGCATTGTCTTTTTGAGCTTCGGCTTCCAGCTTGTTTGCTTCCAGATACGTCTCCGACGTATCGATAATTTCTTATGTTCCATGCCACATTATTGATGATATCTACATGTTTTATGCATACTTTATGTCATATTTATGCATTTTCCAGCACTAACCTATTAACGAGATGCCGAAGAGCCAGTTGCTGTTTTCTGCTGTTTTTGGTTTCAGAAATCCTAGTAAGGAAATATTCTCGGAATTGGACGAAATCAACGCCCAGGGGCCTATTTTGCCACGAAGCTTCCAGAAGTCCGAGGGAGAGACGAAGTGGGGCCACCGGGCGCCGCCACACTAGGGCGGCGCGGCCCAGGGGGGCCCGCGCGGCCCTAGCGTGTGGGGCCCCCGTCAGCCCTCCGACTCCGCCCTTCCGCCTACTTAAGGTCTTCGTCGCAAAACCCCCAGTACCGGGAGCCACGATACGGAAAACCTTCTAGAGACGCCGCCGCCGCCAATCCCATCTCGGGGGATTCAGGAGATCGCCTCCGGCACCCTGCCGGAGAGGGGAATCATCTCCCGGAGGACTCTTCACCGCCATGGTCGCCTCCGGAGTGATGAGTGAGTAGTTCACCCCTGGACTATGGGTCCATAGCAGTAGCTAGATGGTCGTCTTCTCCTCATTATGCTTCATTGTCGGGTCTTGTGAGCTGCCTAACATGATCAAGATCATCTATCTGTAATGCTATATGTTGTGTTTGTTGGGATCCGATGGATAGAGAATACTATGTAATGTTGATTATCAATCTATTATCTATGTGTTGTTTATGATCTTGCATGCTCTCCGTTATTAGTAGAGGCTCTGGCCAAGTTTTTACTCTTAACTCCAAGACGGAGTATTTATGCTCGATAGTGGGTTCATGCCTCCATTAAATCGCGGGACGGTGACGGAAAGTTCTAAGGTTGTGGATGTGCTTGTTGCCACTAGGGATAAAACATTGATGCTATGTCCGAGGATGTAGTTATTGATTACATTACGCACCATACTTAATGCAATTGTCTGTTGTTTTCAACTTAATACTGGAAGGGGTTCGGATGATAACCTGAAGGTGGACTTTTTAGGCATAGATGCATGCTGGATAGCGGTCTATGTACTTTGCTGTAATGCCCAATTAAATCTCACAATACTCATCATATCATGTATGTGCATTGTCATGCCCTCTCTATTTGTCAATTGCCCAACTGTAATTTGTTCACCCAACATGCTATTTATCTTATGGGAGAGACACCTCTAGTGAACTGTGGACCCCGGTCCATTCTTTTTAATCGAATACAATCTACTGCAATACTGTTATCACCAGATTTTGGACAAATCCAGAGGTGGGCCGTAAGAGAGATGGGCTTGGAAGACTACACGTGGAAGATCTCTGAAGCGGCCTTGCACGGAGAATTTGGGCTAGTTTGCCCGTGTATCTTTAATTATAGTAGATTATATCTTAGATCAAGATTTAGAGTTTGTATCGCACACGGTGGGATATTCCCACGTTAGAAAGTCCCCTGGACTATAAATATGTATCTAGGGTTTATGGAATAAACAACAACTCACGTTCAACCCAAAACAAACCAATCTCGGCGCATCGCCAACTCCTTCGTCTCGAGGGTTTCTATCGGAGTAGCGACATGCTGCCTAGATCGCATCTTGCGATCTAGGCAGCACAAGCCCCACGTTGTTCATGCGTTGCTCGTATCGAAGCGTCTTTGATGGCGAGCAACGTAGTTATCATAGATGTGTTAGGGTTAGCATAGTTCTTCGTATAACATGCTTACGTAGTGCAACCCTTGCATGTCTAGCCGCCCTCACGCCTATCTCGGGTGTGGGGGCGGCACCCCGCTTGTTCATCATCTAGTAGATCTGATCCGTTACGATTGCTCCTTGTTCCGCAAGGATTAGTTTAATATCTCGCAATAGTTAGGCCTTACAAAGGGGGGGAGGATCCAGCGGCACGTAGGGTGGCGTTCGCAAGTCCTAAACAGGATGTTCCGAGGATCAACGTCATGTTGGTTTTTAGGCCTTGTTTAGGATCGGCTTATGAGCACCGTGCGTGGCCGCGAGGCCCAACTCTGGAGTAGGATGATCCGATTATGCGGTGAAAACCCTAAATCGTCGTAGATCTCATTAGCTATATCTTGATCAAGCAGGATCACCAAGTATTCGTGCACCCCGTACGAATCATGGGTGGATCGGCTCTTTGAGCCAATTCACGAGATAACCTCGAGAGCCGATCGAGGCTTGTATTTAATGTTTACGTGTATGCCATGCGAGAACTAAGCGAGGCATCCCCATCACCTTCCCGAGCAGGTATAGGTCAGGTGGCACGCCCTTGCACTTCGCGTCGCCGCGTGTGACCAGAAGAGCATTGCGGGCCGTCGCTCGGAGGGGTCTCAGCCAGCCGCAGCTCTAGGCTCTTCCCGGCTCTACTGTGTTGACAGGCCGCTGCCCGCCGGTGGGTTTTGGCAGTCAACACATTCTGGCACGCCCGGTGGGACAATCGTCTACATCAACCACATCGCCATCTACATCTGAGATGGCGGCGGACGGCACGCCAGTCACCTACGAGGAGCTGCCGCCGAGCTCAAGAAGAAATATGACGAGATCAAGGTCACCCTCGAAGCCGACCTCATCGGCTCTTTTCAGAGAACCCGTTCCCATGGCATCAGATGGAAGGGATTCTCACCGCAAGGTGCACTCGATGGGATAGATCTCTCTGCCCCATCGGAGGAACGCACCGAGGGCCTACGGCGAGGAGATCAACTACTTGGTGGCTCACTCACTACACCGCCACTGCGAAAACTTGGTCAACGTGTTGGAGCGTCTCGCTCTGCGCGTGATCCGGGAGATCATGAGCCACCGGTACTCGCCGTCGGGACCAGCTCTCGGGACGCATCAAGGAGAGTTGCCGCTCCGGTCCCGTCCACCGCTGCCATATGCGTTGGCGGCACCACTCGAAGTGCCGGCTACGCCGGCATTCGTCGTCTACAAGATTGGTGGTGATCCTAGTGACTACCAGTTCTTGACCGAGGCGCCTAAGGAGATCCCTCAAGGATACGCGTGCACGTATGTGCCAGATTGTGGCAACTGGGCGCTCTCAAACCAGGCCACAACATCAGGGACTCCGGCGAAAACAGGAGAAACGTCAGCGACAGAGCTTGAAAAGCAGACGTGGCTAACTAAGTACGCCACCCCGACGAAACTCCCGAGCTCAGCTCCTGCAGTTGGCTCAGAGCTGGAAAAGCAAACATGGCTGGCTAAGTACGCCACCCCGGTGAATCTTCAGAGTGCAACTTCTGCAGCCAGCACGGCGGATCAGATCGGTACCATGCCGAGAGACCGGTTCGGCATGGTGCCGAAAAGAAGGGCAATCGGCTATTCCAAGCCGTACCACGACGAGTACGAGATGATCCCGCTGCCACCTAAATATCGGCTCCCCGACTTCTCCAAATTCGGTGGATCGGATGGCTCCAGCTCCATCGAGCACATCGGCCGATATTTGGCGCAACTAGGACCGGCTTCGGTGTCGGATCAGCTACGCGTGAGGCTCTTTTCACGGTCCCTCACGGGATCGGCTTTTGGATGGTACACCTCTTTGCCAGCAAACTCCATCCGAGTCTTGGAAGCAATTGGAAGAACGAGTTCCATATGCAATACCATTCAGGAGCTTCCGAGTCTAGTATTGCCGATCTAGCACAACTACGTCGAAGCGCGGAGAAACGGTGACAGAATACATCCGGCGCTTCGGGAATCTTAGGAACCGATGTTATTCGGTGCGTATAACCGAAAAGGAAGCGATCGAGTTGGCGATGGCTGGCCTTGCAACACAGCTCAAGGACATGGCCTCCCAAGCGAGATTATCCCTCGTTGGCGCACATGGTTCGGAAACTATCGAGCATATGAACGGCGCCACCCGGACCTGTACCAAGACAAGTTCAAGCGTGCGGTAGTCCTGGTCGATGCGAGAGGAAGACGAAGTTCCTGCGGGAGACCAAGAAGTAGCGATGGCTGAGTGGACTCGGGGAGGAACCCCCGTGTCCTGCAAATGGGTAAAGCCACCGGGGCCGCCCGGGGATTTGATTTTGACGTGACCAAGACTGAACAAATCTTCGACCTCCTGCTCAAGGAGAAACAGTTGACGATTCCTGAAGGTCTCAAGTTCCCCACGGCGCAAGAGCTAAACGGAAAGCTGTACTGCAAATTCCACAACTCGCTCTCCCATGCCACCAACGACTGCAGGGTGTGGCGTCAGCACATCCAAGCGGCGATAGAGAAGGGGCGTTTAATTTTCAACCGATACGCCATGAAGGTCGACACCCAACCCTTCCCCGCCGTTAACATGGTGGAAGTCACCTACCACGAGGGTTGCCAGCCAGGTCCCTCGTTCGGCATCAACATGGTAGGACACGGAAACCACTCTGGCAAAGATGGAGATGAGGGCAGCTGCTCTCATAGCAAGGACACAAAGGAGGCCGCTCCACGCGATCGGCTCCATCATGATGGCAAGCGCTACGTCACAGAGGGAGAGGTGAAGAATAGAAGATATCAACGACCTCTCTCTGATCACCTCCTCAACAAATATGTGAGTCAGTATGACCAACGCCGACGGTCCAACTATGATGATGAAGGAGATCGTCCGGCTAGAGAAGCCAGAAGACATCGTCGGCATGATCGCGATGAGGAGGAGTGCGAGCACCGTGCCACGGACAGGTCAAGGGAGCAAGATGACAACGCCAGACACTGGGACTGCCCTTTCTTCAGACACTGCTGGGATTCAGGAATGAGCCGATTGCCCACAATCGGCAATTGCCCAGAATGCAACAAGAAGAAGAAGGAGGCAGCCAACGTGTCTGTGTTCGAGCGATTAGGGCCTCTCCCGCCACGAGCAAACGTGCTTGAGTCACCTCGTTGGGCAGATCTTGAGGATTCCGAAGACGAGGGACTAGAAGAAGAAGAAGAAGACAGGTACCACCGTCCAAGGTGGTGCCCTGACGGACTCAGCCGTTCACAAAAACGCAGGGTTCAGCGGTTGCGCTGCCTGGAGGAAGCCGAAAGGTTATACCTGCATACGTTAAGGAAGGCACGGCCTGATGCGGGCCGCAAAGGTTCGGCGAGCCCTGGATGAAGAGGGTCGTCCACGGAGAATGGAGTGGCGTCCCAAGCAAAGAAAGCCGATGATGAAACATCGGCTAGCACAAACATGGTGCTCGTCTTGCCGACAGAGCTTAGCGCTCCACGAGTCTACGATGCACTCAAGGTGGACGACAGCAGGCGCATCAAGTCAGAGGTTGGGTTGGTTTTATCCAGCCTGACCGAGTAGCAAGATTAAACCAATGAGCAAACCGTGCGAGGCTGATCCTTGTGATCGGCCCCAAAAAAATTTATGGAGGAACATTACAAAACCTTCATCGAACAAGCAATGTGGAGGCCGATTCCAGCAATCGGCCAAAATTATCCTCTGCACATATTCTGCTTGTGTTCGAGCAACGATCCACGGGCGGCGGCCACGTCGGCGAGATGAAAGTCAGCATGAATCTTTGCGAAGCCGACGTACAAGAGCGGTGCCCCGACTAACCATGAAAGCCGATATCTGCAGTCATTTGGCAGATTCGGCTCGGGGGGCATATAGTCAGATGAACATGTGCAGATAAACATGTGCAAACTTGCGTGCAGTGGAACATTGGGGGCCGATTAAGGAAAAATCGGCCAAATAAAAAAAAAATTCGAACGAAGCGAAGCCGATGCGCAGCCATCGACTAGTACAGTCACACAAGACCAAGACCGGCTGGTTATATGCTCAAAGTTCACATCGACATCAACGGTCAGTGCAGGGAAGGAGCCGACCTGGCCTGCAAGGCGCGAAAAGTAGACTGAAGAAGCTCGGGGGGCAGCTCACCCTGAAGGTTCTCTGCTTTGGGGAGCCGATTTTGTTGAAATCGGCTAACTCTGCATGGGCGGCACATTCGGCTGATCCATTACCGTTCTTGCCTCGACTGAGACTCGGGGGGCAGCTGGCTTGGTGGCTGCTTTGTTTTGGAGAGCCGATTGAAGTCGCATCGACTGGCCCTGCATTGTGATCTCCTCTGGATCGGGTTAGGAGGCCGTCGGTTTTTTGCAAGTTGGACCGTCCTGTCGCTGCAAAAGGAAGAAAGGGACTAGATTCTCAAAATAGCCGATGAGTAGTCATCGGCTAAGGGATTGCGAAAAATTGTGGTCGTATACCAAATCGCAGCCTGAAATTGAGAAGTTCTTGGCCTACGAGCTAATCGACATGGGGTCCGGCTTCATGGGCGTCCAAAAGAAGAGAAATCCGATACGCTGCTATCGGTCTTGGCATGACGGGCGGAAGGAATGAAATTGGAATAATTGAAGGCTGAATCAAAAGACCGATTTCATTAATTCAGAGGAGCGGCTTTACAAGAAAGAGCCGATGGCTCTCAAAAGAGGGATCTAGTGCCTAGTACACTGCTACTACTAGTCCTATTCTACTAGTCGTCGCTGTCCTCGTCATCACCGCCGTCGATGTCGTCGGCGCTGCTCCCGAGGAGCTCCTCGTCGCTGCTGCCCCAGCCCGTGGCCGGAGCCTCTTCCTCCTCGTCATCATCATCATCCTCGCTGTCCGCCCGGGAGCGGAAGCGCTTGGTTGGCGGGTACCCGGCGGAAGAGGAAGATTCATCTTCCTCCTCTTCTTCTCCTTCTTCCTCGTCATCTTCGTCCTCGCTGTCCGCCCACATACGCGAGCGCTTCTTCGGCGGGAGCTTGGTGGAGGGGGAGGTCTTGGCCTTCGCTACTTCTCCTTTTTTCTTCTCATTATCAGAGGAGAGGGGGTTCACCTCGGAATGAGGCTTGTCCTCGTTCTTCTTCTTCGGCGAGAATTGGGGGAAGAGGTTTGAGAAGGAGGAGGAAGAGGAAGACATGGCTGAGGGAGAAGAGGGTTTTTTGGGTGCCGATGGCTGGAACAAAGGAAGGGGATGAAGAAAGCTAATCGATCGGCACAGTTAAATAATGAGGAGCCTGGTGGAAATTTAATGTCATTACAGTTTCCAAGGAGATGACGCCAGAGCTATCGAATTTTGCAGAGAAGCTGAGAAGACAGGGCGTAATGATAACGGATACTGCAACAGCTCTGTTCTGCCACGACATGACCCGACGAAGGAAGGCATAATGATTTTGGAAAAATTATTTCCAAAACCAGGGGGGCATGTGTTATCACCAGATTTTGGACAAATCCAGAGGTGGGCCATAAGAGAGATGGGCTTGGAAGACTACACGTGGAAGATCTCTGAAGCGGCCTTGCACGGAGAATTTGGGCTAGTTTGCCCGTGTATCTTTAATTATAGTAGATTATATCTTAGATCAAGATTTAGAGTTTGTATCGCACACGGTGGGATATTCCCACGTTAGAAAGTCCCCTGGACTATAAATATGTATCTAGGGTTTATGGAATAAACAACAACTCACGTTCAACCCAAAACAAACCAATCTCGGCGCATCGCCAACTCCTTCATCTCGAGGGTTTCAATCAGGTAAGCGACATGCTGCCTAGATCGCATCTTGCGATCTAGGCAAGCACAAGCCCACGTTGTTCATGCGTTGCTCGTACTTGAAGCGTCTTTGATGGCGAGCAACGTAGTTATCATAGATGTGTTAGGGTTAGCATAGTTCTTCGTATAACATGCTTACGTAGTGCAACCCTTGCATGTCTAGCCGCCCTCACGCCTATCTCGGGTGTGGGGGCGGCACCTCGCTTGTTCATCATCTAGTAGATCTGATCCGTTACGATTGCTCCTTGTTCCGCAAGGATTAGTTTAATATCTGCAATAGTTAGGCCTTACAAAGGGGGGGAGGATCCAGCGGCACGTAGGGTGGCGTTCGCAAGTCCTAAACAGGATGTTCCGAGGATCAACGTCATGTTGGTTTTTAGGCCTTGTTTAGGATCGGCTTATGAGCACCGTGCGTGGCCGCGAGGCCCAACCTGGAGTAGGATGATCCGATTATGCGGTGAAAACCCTAAATCGTCGTAGATCTCATTAGCTATATCTTGATCAAGCAGGATCACCAAGTATTCGTGCACCCCGTACGAATCATGGGTGGATCGGCTCTTTGAGCCGATTCACGAGATAACTTGAGAGCCGATCGAGGCTCGTATTTAATGTTTACGTGTATGCCATGCGAGGAACTAAGCGAGGCATCCCCATCACCTTCCGACCATGTATAGGTCAGGTGGCACGCCCTTGCACTTCGCATCGCCGCGTGTGACCGGAAGAGCATTGCGGGCCGTCGCTCGGAGGGGTCTCAGCCCAGCCGCAGCTCTAGGCTCTTCCCGGCTCTACTCGTGTTGACAGAGCCGCTGCCCGCCGGTGGGTTTTGGCGATCAACAAATACTTGTTCTCTGTTTTCTGCAAACAATCATCATCCACACTATACATCTAATCCTTTGTTACAGCAAGCCGGTGAGATTGACAACCTCACTCGTTTCGTTGGGGCAAAGTACTTTGGTTGTGTTGTGCGGGTTCCACGCCGGCGCCGGAATCCCTGGTGTTGCGCCGCACTACATCTCGCTGCCATCAACCTTCAACGTGCTTCTTGACTCCTACTCGGTTCGATAAACCTTGGTTTCTAGCGAGGGAAACTTACTCGCTGTACGCATCACACCTTCCACTTGGGGTTCCCAACGGTCGCGTGTTGTACGCGTGTCAAGCTAAATTTCTGGCGCCGTTGCCGGGGAGATCAAGACACGCTGCAAGGGGAGTCTCCACATTCCGATCTCTTTACTTTGTTTTTGTCTTGCTTTATTTTATTTACTACTTTGTTTGCTGCACTAAATCAAAATACAAAAAAATTAGTTGCTAGTTTTACTTTACTTGCTATCTTGTTTGCTATATCAAAAACACAAAAAAAAATTAGTTACTTGCATTTGCTTTACTTATTTCATCATGTTTCCTTTTAATTTTACTGTAAAAGAATACCGGTGGGACAAGGGTCTATAATTGGAAGAGATAATATAGAAGAATTTTTCACCCATGTTAGTATGCATGAAGATCTTAAAGATATACCCCTTGCAAAAGCTGTCCCTACCTATGAAGATGCCTCCGTTTGTTTGGTACGCATGATGGAAGCTAGATTTATTAGTCTCAACCCTATGATACAACACATGTTCCTTACACTTTCTGACATGGAGAGGGGAGAGAAGAGAGATTTTGTTATAAAAGTCCTAGTGCGAGAATTTGAGGATATAGCTAAAGAAGCTAGAAAAGTTTTTAGTAAGCATGATAGGCTTGGTATGATCACCGATTTTAAAAGAACACTTGAAAATATGGATATGGGTAGAATTAAGTACACTAATAATGTTAATGATGGTGGGGAGATTAAAGCACCAATACCTTGTAAGCTCCTAGCTATGCATGAAGCTCTAGATTATAATTATGCTTGGCTTGTTTCTGAAAATTTGTTTGATGAGAGTAGCAAGCCTAAGAATAATGAAAAGGGAGCCTCTGAAACTTATGTATCACAAATACAATGCATGGCTGAGAAAACTCCAAACCCCGCTGTAGATGCATCATCTCTTGATAACACTTGATACACACTTTCTGCGCCTAGCTGAAAGGCGTTAAAGAAAAGCGCTTATGGGAGACAACCCATGATTTTACTACAGTACTTTGTTTTATATTTGAGTCTTGGAAGTTGTTACTACTGTAGCAACCTCTCCTTATCTTAGTTTTGTTGCATTGTTGTGCCAAGTAAAGTCTTTGATAATAAGGTTCATACTAGATTTGGATTACTGTGCAGAAACAGATTTCTTTGCTGTCACGAATATGGGCCTAATTCTCTGTAGGTAACTCAGAAAATTATGCCAATTTACGAGAGTGATCCTCAGATATGTACGCAACTTTCATTAAATTTGAGCATTTTCATTTGAGCAAGTCTGGTGCCTCAATAAAATTCATCTTTACGAACTGTTCTGTTTTGACAGATTCTGCCTTTTATTTCGCATTGCCTGTTTTGCTATGCTTGATGGATTTTTCTATTCCATTAACTTTCAGTAGCTTTGAGTAATGTCCAGAAGTGTTAAGAATGATTGTATCACCTCTGAACATGTAAATTTTAATTGTGCACTAACCCTCTAATGAGTTGTTTTGAGTTTGGTGTGGAGGAAGTTTTCAAGGATCAAGAGAGGGAGATGATACAATATGATCAAGGAGAGTGAAAGCTCTAAGCTTGGGGATGCCCCGGTGGTTCACCCTCGCATATTTCAAGAAGACTCAAGCGTCTATGCTTGGGGATGCCCAAGGCATCCCCTTCTTCATCGACAACATTATCGGGTTCCTCTAGTGAAACTATATTTTTATTCCATCACATCTTATGTACTTTGCTTGGAGCGTCGGTTTGTTTTTGTTTTTGTTTTGTTTGAATAAAATGGATCCTAGCATTCATTGTGTGGGAGAGAGACACGCTCCGCTGTTACATATGGACAAATATGTCCTTAGGCTTTACTCATAGTGTTCATGGCGAAGGTTGAATCTTCTTCGTTAAATTGTTATATGGTTGGAAACGGAAAATGATACATGTAGTAATTGCTAAAATGTTTTGGATAATGTGATACTTGGCAATTGTTGTGCTCATGTTTAAGCTCTTGCATCGTATACTTTGCACCTATTAATGAAGAAATACATAGAGCTTGCTAAAATTTGGTTTGCATAATTGGTCTCTCTAAGGTCTAGATAATTTCTAGTATTGAGTTTGAACAACAAGGAAGACGGTGTAGAGTCTTATAATGTTTACAATATGTCTTTTATGTGAGTTTTGCTGCACCGGTTCATCCTTGTGTTTGTTTCAAATAAACTTTGCTAGCCTAAACCTTGTATCGAGAGGGAATACTTCTCATGCATCCAAATCCTTGAGCCAACCACTATGCCATTTGTGTCCACCATACCTACCTACTACATGGTATTTCTCCGCCATTCCAAAGTAAATTTCTTGAGTTCTATCTTTAAAATTTCTATCCTCTACCTTTGCAATATATAGCTCATGGGACAAATAGCCTAAAAACTATTGTGGTATTGAATATGTACTTATGCACTTTATCTCTTATTAAGTTGCTTGTTGAGCGATAACCATGTTCCTGGGGACGCCCTCAACTACTCTTTGTTGAATATCATGTGAGTTGCTATGCATGTTCGTCTTGTCTGAAGTAAGGGAGATTTACCGCTAAAATGGTTAGAGCATGCATAATGTTAGAGAAGAACATTGGGCCGCTAACTAAATCCATGATCCATGGTGGAAGTTTCAGTTTTGGACAAATATCCTCAATCTCATATGAGAAAATTAATTGTTGTTGAATGCTTATGCATAAAAGAGGAGTCCATTATCTGTTGTCTATGTTCTCCCGGTATGGATGTCTAAGTTGAGAATAATCAATAGCGAGAAATCCGATGCGATCTTTCTCCTTAGACCTTTGTACAGGCGGCATAGAGGTACCCCTTTATGATACTTGGTTAAAACATATGCATTGCAATGATAATCCAGGTAATCCGAGCTAATTAGGACAAGGTGCGGGCACTATTAGTATACTATGCATGAGGCTTGCAACTTGTAAGATATAATTTACATAACACATATGCTTTATTACTACCGTTGACAAAATTGTTTCTTGTTTTCAAAACCAAAGCTCTAGCACAAATATAGCAATCAATGCTTCCCTCTGCGAAGGGCCCTTTCTTTTACTTTTATTGTTGAGTCAGTTCACCTATCTCTCTCCATCTCAAGAAGCAAACACTTGTGTGAAATGTGCATTGATTCCTACATACTTGCATATTGCACTTGTTATATTACTTTACATTGACAACTATCCATGAGATATACATGTTACAAGTTGAAAGCAACCGCTGAAACTTAATCTTCCTTTGTGTTGCTTCAATGCCTTTACTTTGAATTATTGCTTTATGAGTTAACTCTTATGCTAGACTTATTGATGCTTGTCTTGAAGTACTATTCATGAAAAGTCTTTGCTATATGATTCATTTGTTTACTCACGTCATTACCATTGTTTTGATCGCTGCATTCATTACATATGCTTACAATAGTATGATCAAGGTTATGATGGCATGTCACTCCGAAATTATCTTTGTTATCGTTTACCTGCTCGGAACGAGCAGAAACTAAGCTTGGGGATGCTGATACGTCTCCGACGTATCGATAATTTCTTATGTTCCATGCCACATTATTGATGATATCTACATATTTTATGCATACTTTATGTCATATTTATGCATTTTCCGGCACTAACCTATTAACGAGATGCCGAAGAGCCAGTTGTTGTTTTCTATTGTTTTTGGTTTCAGAAATCCTAGTAAGGAAATATTCTCGGAATTGGACGAAATCAACGCCCAGGGGCCTATTTTGCCACGAAGCTTCCAGAAGTCCGAGGGAGAGACGAAGTGGGGCCACGGGGCGCCGCCACACTAGGGCGGCGCGGCCCAGGGGGGCCCGCGCGGCCCTAGCGTGTGGGGCCCCCGTCAGCCCTCCGACTTCGCCCTTCCGCCTACTTAAGGTCTTCGTCGCGAAACCCCCAGTACCGGGAGCCACGATACGGAAAACCTTCCAGAGACGCCGCCGCCGCCAATCCCATCTCGGGGGATTCAGGAGATCGCCTCCGGTACCCTGCCGGAGAGGGGAATCATCTCCCGGAGGACTCTTCACCGCCATGGTCGCCTCCGGAGTGATGAGTGAGTAGTTCACCCCTGGACTATGGGTCCATAGCAGTAGCTAGATGGTCGTCTTCTCCTCATTATGCTTCGTTGTCGGGTCTTGTGAGCTGCCTAACATGATCAAGATCATCTATCTGTAATGCTATATGTTGTGTTTGTTGGGATCCGATGGATAGAGAATACTATGTTATGTTGATTATCAATCTATTATCTATTTGTTGTTTATGATCTTGCATGCTCTCCGTTATTAGTAGAGGCTCTGGCCAAGTTTTTACTCTTAACTCCAAGAGGGAGTATTTATGCTCGATAGTGGGTTCATGCCTCCATTACATCTGGGACAGTGACAGAAAGTTCTAAGGTTGTGGATGTGCTGTTGCCACTAGGGATAAAACATTGATGCTATGCCCGAGGATGTAGTTATTGATTACATTACGCACCATACTTAATGCAATTGTCTGTTGTTTTCAACTTAATACTGGAAGGGGTTCGGATGATAACCTGAAGGTGGACTTTTTAGGCATAGATGCATGCTGAATAGCGGTCTATGTACTTTGTCGTAATGCCCAATTAAATCTCACAATACTCATCATATCATGTATGTGCATTGTCATGCCCTCTCTATTTGTCAATTGCCCAACTGTAATTTGTTCACCCAACATGCTATTTATCTTATGGGAGAGACACCTCTAGTGAACTCGTGGACCCCGGTCCATTCCTTTTAATCGAATACAATCTACTGCAATACTTGTTCTACTGTTTTCTCGCAAACAATCATCATCCACACTATACATCTAATCCTTTGTTACAGCAAGCCGGTGAGATTGACAACCTCACTCTGTTTCGTTGGGGCAAAGTACTTTGGTTGTGTTGTGCAGGTTCCACGTCGGCGCCGGAATCCCCGGTGTTGCGCCGCACTACATCTCACCGCCATCAACCTTCAACGTGCTTCTTGACTCCTACTGGTTCGATAAACCTTGGTTTCTAACTGAGGGAAACTTACTGTTGTACGCATCACACCTTCCACTTGGGGTTCCCAACGGTCGCGTGTTGTACGCGTGTCAAGCTAAATTTCTGGCGCCGTTGCCGGGGAGATCAAGACACGCTGCAAGGAGAGTCTCCACATTCCAATCTCTTTACTTTGTTTTTGTCTTGCTTTATTTTATTTACTACTTTGTTTGCTGCACTAAATCAAAATACAAAAAATTAGTTGCTAGTTTTACTTTACTTGCTATCTTGTTTGCTATATCAAAAACACAAAAAAAAAATAGTTACTTGCATTTGCTTTACTTATTTCATCATGTTTCCTTTTAATTTTACTGTAAAAGATATACCGGTGGGACAAGGGTCTATAATTGGAAGAGATAATATAGAAGAATTTTTCACCCATATTAGTATGCATGAAGATCTTAAAGATATACCCCTTGCAAAAGTTGTCCCTACCTATGAAGATGCCTCCGTTTGTTTGGTACGCATGATGGAAGCTAGATTTATTAGTCTCAACCCTATGATACAACACATGTTCCTTACACTTTCTGACATGGAGAGGGGAGAAACCTGATGATCTCTTTGGAGCTCACAAGACCCTTACACTTCCTGACATGGAGAGGGGAGAAACACACGTAAGGAAAAGGAACTTACGAATTTGACATGAAATCATCCTCGTCGGCGAAGAAACCTGATGATCTCTTTGGAGTTGGGGGTGCGGAGGCTTCACGAGTAGGCATGTCTGGAGGACTTACATCAGCATCATCGGAATTGTGCCCGCTAGGGCTCGACTCCGCTGTTTCAAATAAGTCATCATCGATTCTCCTGCGACGCTTGGCAGCAAGAAGCGTCTCATCTTCATGATCTTCACCACCCGAAACATCGCTATCTTTGTTCACATTGGGGTTATCCTCGGTTTCTTCAGACATATCATCGTCTTCGGGAGCTGCTCCACTCTCGGGTGCTGGAGGATAGCACTTTGCGAGAGTAGAAGCCTGTTAAAATAAAAAGAAAGAATTACTTTCGAGTGCAAGTCAATGCCGAGGTAAGCCTCACAGACGGTGATTAAAATGGCAAGGTGAAGGATGGTATCCTCCTCTAAATGTTTCATTTGAATCGACTTGGCACATGCTCATGCATGCATAAAGACTAAACAAAATTCATTTAAGCCTTGATGATTTATCTTTTTTTAAGCTAACTACTGCAGGGGAGCCCCCCACAGCCTTTTATTACTTATGAAGCAAAGAAAGTATATACAAAGAGTACAAAAAAGAGAGAGAAAAACTACCTACAACTATTTACAAGTATTTACAACAAGTTGTCAATCCATGATGACAAAATGGGCACAGTACTCTCTTTTACCCTATGCTTAAGCAGGGTAACATCAGAAATGAATCCCTCTCTCCAATTCCTGAATGTTGGCCGCATATTCTTAAAGATCTTGTTATTCCTCTACTTCCATATATTCCAGCAAGCCAAAATTATAATTTCCACAAAACAGGGGCCCTTAAATCTTCTTTTGGTATTCTTCGGCATCTCTGGTCCTGATCCCTGCGCCCAATTTATTTGCAAGTATATCCACACTCTGACACTAAAGGTACATTCAAAGAATAAGTGGGACCAGTCTTCCAAAGCATTGATACGTCCAAAACGTATCTACTTTCCCGAACACTTTTGCTATTGTTTTGCCTCTAATTTGTGTATTTTGGATACAACTAACACGGACTAACACTGTTTTCAGCAGAATTGCTCTGGTGTCTCGTTTTTATGCAGAAATCCAACTTTCAGGAAAATCCCCGGAATTTATGTCGAAGGTCTTATTTTCCCAGAAGAATTACGGAGCCAGAAGGGCAAGCCAGGTGGAGGCCCGAGGCCCCCACACACTAGGACGGCGCGGCCCAGGAGGGGGGCGCGCCGCCCTAGCGTGTGGCCCCCTCGGCTGCCCTCTGACGCCCTCCTTTGGACTACTTAAAGGTTTCGATCTAAAAACGCGAGAAGAGAAGTCGAAGTCGCCAGAAACCTCCCGATGACGCCGCCACCGTCGCGAAAACTCCATCTCGGGACCGAAACTCGTTCCGGCACTCCGCGGGACGGGGAATTGGAGGAGATCATCGCCATCATCACCACCGACGCCTCTCCATCGACCAGCAATGTTTCCCACATCCATGTGTGAGTAATTCCCCGCTGTAGGCTGAAGGGGATGGTAGGGATTGGATGAGATTGGTCATGTAATAGCATAAGATTGTTAGGGCATAGTGCCTAGTGTCCGTAATTGGTACTTTGATGATATTGTTGCAACTTGTTATGCTTAATGCTTGTCACTAGGGCCCGAGTGTCATGATCTCAGATCTGAACATGTTATTGTTTCATCATGATATGCATTGTTTTATGATCTTACCTGCAAATTGTATACACATGTCACTGTCCGGAACCCAAGGCCTCGAAGTGACAAAAAATGGAGTTAACCGCGAAGAGGGAGTATATCCCTCTTACTACCCATGCACAGATTTCATGAGAAGTGCAGGAATCTTGGGAGATGTTCGGAATCTAATTTCTCGTGCAGGGTTGGATGATTTTGTTGATGTAGAACCATGCCAATATGCAAAATTGACTATGTCTGTCGTGCAGGATTTTAAGTTCAATTGGTCGCAATCTAACCCCATGGTTCGGTACAAAATTTATAATAAAACAGTCAACTTGCCATTCGATGATTTTTGTGCAGCAATTAGAGTGCCGCAATGGGGATCATGCGAGAAGATAAGGGGATCGCCGCAAGAGCTCTTGAACCTCCTCAAGATGATTTGTCATAGAAGAAGCTTCTCAGAGGATGGTGGTAAAATAAGTAGTATTCAACTCCCGGCTATTCGTTACTTTGCTTATTTCATCACCAAATGCGTTCTTGCTAGAAAGAGTGCAAGTAAATTATCTATCCAGGATTTAGCTTTTCTAGCTGCTGCATTGCAAGGTAATAAGACCTATAATTTTGGTGCTTTGATAGCCTATAGACTTTCTACTAACCGTGAGAGGGGAGGAATTTGTGGAGGTCTCATTGCCTCTCGTTTATTAGCTATGCATGGTGTAGAACCTCACCATCTTGATATTCAGCTTTCCGTAGAGAAACTTGACATAGTCTCCATGATTAAACATGAATTTGTTTCTGATTCATCTAATTTGGGCAACCTGTCTTACAAGATGACATTTTACAAGAAAACTTGGAGCACAACTAAGAAAACTGAAAAACTAGTAGGATTGCCTGCCACCTGTTCTATTTAACCCTGATTCCAGGGAGGATTGGTCAGTCACGGAAGGTGCACTGAATGCATACATAGAGGGAGGAGGCCATCATGCAAGAGACAACACGGAGGAGGCCGAGGAACACCTCGACTCATCATCCGATGCAGCAAGCTCTTCGCATCAACATTTTGGGCATATGGAGCCTTCACCCTTTTCTTCTGCACCGGGACCTTATTATGACTACGACATGTATGATCCACCGGAGTGGAACAGCGACCCTCGCTGGGATTGAACTTCACTTAGGCCAAAAGCCTAAGCTTGGGGGGAGGTATACCGGCATCACTCATTCTTTGCATATTATGGTTGTTGGATACTTGTATATACTTGTTTAGTTTCTTTAAGTGATTTTCTAATAAGAGGGAGATGATATTTGGGGGAAGTGCTGCCTGAAAACAGATTCTGGACTGTTACTAAAATTTTCTCAAAAATAGCCAGAACGTTATTTTGCAAAGTTAATTTTTTGTGCATGTTCCCCAGGTTGTTATCTAACTTTCATTAGTTGAACACTTTTCGAGCTGAGTAGCGGAAGAATTTCTTAAAAATCGATTACTGTACTGCTATCAAGTTTGATGAATTCATGCTGCTTTGTGTTTATGTGACTCTTCTAGTTTTCATTTTCTTGTTTTTGCTTTGTTTCTTTCCTAAAACACAAAAAGACCAAAAATATTTCTGTTGTTTCTCTTCACCATGTGTTTATTTTGGTTTCTTGCTTTTATTTTGCTTTATTTGCTATCGTTGGTTTGCTATAAGAAAATCCAAAAAGATTTTGCTTTGTTTGCTTGTTTCCTTTTGTTCTTGTTTCCAAATTCGAAAACACCAAAAATATTTTCTGTTCTTCTTTGGTTTTGTAAAGTTCATTATGAGTTCAATGGTCTTCGGCGGCTGGAGCATGGTTTTCATTTCATATTATCCAAGCTACACAAGTGAAAGGCAATAATGACGATCTACGACAATTCGACTGTGGTGAGAGGCTGGTATGAACTCTATTTGTTTTCATTTTTGTACATATACTCATCCATGTGAGCATGCTTAGTTGGTGCATGTGAGGTATATGTCATTTAAGAAAGTCTAGTAGTTCATGATCTCTCATGTTTAGCTCCAATTTATTAATATGAGTAGCATGTCATGGATGTTTGCTTGCATTTTTTTATTCATAAATAGGTATGACACTGTGGTATCCTCCTCTGAATAATTCATTTGAATCGACTTGGCACATGCTCACGCATGCATATGACTGAACAAAAGTCAATTAAGCCTCGATGATTTACTTTGCCTCAGAGTTCTTGTATCACTTTTATGCCTCCGTTAATTTAATTTGCCGCAAGCATGATTATGACAGTGACTGCTCTCTTGATTTGTCGCTCCCAGCCTATTGCTAGCCTTCACTTGTACTGAGCGGGAATGCTGCTCGTGCTTCCAAACCCCTGAAAACCAAGTTATTCCAAAGTGTCCACCATAAATACCTATGCATGGCATTTCAAACCATTCCAAGTAAATTCTCATGCGCTACCTTTAAACCTTCAAAATGCTTCTCAATTTGTGTTAATGTTTTATAGCTCATGAGGAAGTATGTGGTGTTTATCCTTCAACCTTGTCATTTACTTTCGACGGACTTTCATAATAAGAGCTGGCAACGGGGTGCCCAGCCCCAACTAATCACTTCATTAATAATTCTCTTCACATGTTTTGCTCTGATTCATCAGTAAGCAACTTAATTTTGCAAATAGACACTCCTCCATGGTATGAGATCGATGGTAGGCACCCGAGGATTCGGTTAGCCATGGCTTGTGTAAGCAAAGGTTGGGGGGAGTGTCATCCATAATAAAACTAAAGTACATGTGTAAACAAAAGAGAAGAGGGATGATCTACCTTGCTGGTAGAAATAACGTCCTTCATGGGAGCCGCTCTTGAAAGTCTGGTTGGCGAGGTAGTTGGTGTACACATTACCATTCGTTGACAACAACAAAACACCTCTCAAAATAATTTTACTCCTGTTTTAAAAATGAAAAGCTCTAGCGCATGTTAATCCCTGCTTCCCTCTGTGAAGGGTCAATCTTTTATTTTCATGTTGTGTCACCATCCTTTCTTTGAGCACTTTCTTGAGAGCACAACTGTCATTCTTAGTATAATATGCTTGTCTCAAAATATGATTGAGTGTGGTATAACTTTGATGCTTTTATCTTTGACGATCTCTATTTCTAGTCTTTCTATGAACTTCAGAGGTGCCTGAGCATTTATGTTTTGCTGATCAAATACGGGCAAGCGAGATAACACTTTATCATACCCTTTTATGAACATTGCAATCCTGCTGATAGACATGATTCATGATGCTTATTATTAATTTATTGGTACCTTTCCATGATTGACATAGCTATTGGATGATCTTATTTGCATGTATCTTATTATGAATTGCCTAAGTACTTGTCATATCATGAGAATATTTACATCATATGAGCAAATGTGTTCGTGAAAGTTCTTTTATCGCACTCAGTTGTTAACTGAATTTCTTGAGGACAAGCAATAAGCTAAGCTTGGGGGGAGTTGATACGTCCAAAACGTATCTACTTTCCCGAACACTTTTGCTATTGTTTTGCCTCTAATTTGTGTATTTTGGATACAACTAACACGGACTAACGCTGTTTTCGGCAGAATTGCTCTGGTGTCTCGTTTTTGTGCAGAAATCCAACTTTCAAGAAAATCCCCGGAATTATTTCGAAGGTCTTATTTTCCCAGAAGAATTACGGAGCCAGAAGGGCAAGCCAGGTGGAGGCCCGAGGCCCCCACACACTAGGCCGGCGCGGCCCAGGAGGGGGCGCGCCGCCCTAGCGTGTGGCCCCCTCGACTGCCCTCTGACGCCCTCCTTTGGACTACTTAAAGGTTTCGATCTAAAAACGCGAGAAGAGAAGTCGAAGTCGCCAGAAACCTCCCAGTACGCCGCCACCGTCGCGAAAACTCCATCTCGGGACCAGAAACTCCGTTCTGGCACTCCGCCGGGACGGGGAATTGGAGGAGATCATCGCCATCATCACCACCGACGCCTCTCCATCGACCAGCAATGTTTCCCCCATCCATGTGTGAGTAATTCCCCCACTGTAGGCTGAAGGGATGGTAGGGATTGGATGAGATTGGTCATGTAATAGCATAAGATTGTTAGGGCATAGTGCCTAGTGTCCGTAGTTGGTACTTTGATGATATTGTTGCAACTTGTTATGCTTAATGCTTGTCACTAGGGCCCGAGTGCCATGATCTCAGATCTGAACATGTTATTGTTTCATCATGGTATGCATTGTTTTATGATCTTACCTGCAAGTTGTATACACATGTCACTGTCCGGAACCCGAGGCCCCGAAGTGACAGAAATCGGGACAACCGAAGGGGATGGCAGTGATGTGAGGATCACATGTGTTCGATACGTCTCCAACGTATCTATAATTTCTGATGTTCCATGCTTGTTTTATGACAATACCAACATGTTTTGTTCACACTTTATATCATTTTTATGCGTTTTCCGGAACTAACCTATTGACGAGATGCCGAAAGGCCAGTTCGTTGTTTTCTGCTGTTTTTGGTTTCAGAAATCCTAGTAAGGAAATATTTTCGGAATCGGACGAAATCAACACCGAAAGTCTTAGAAATACGCGAAGCTTCCACAGCACCGGAGAAAGGCCAGAGGGGTGCCAGGGGGGCCCCACACCCCAGGGCGGCGCGGCCCAAGGGGGGGCGCGCCCCCCTATGGTGTCGGCACCCCGTGGCCCCTCCGACTCCGACTCTCGGCCTATTTAATCGTCCCTGACCTAAAAACCTCGACAAGTTCGACGGAAACAGAGAAAACCATCCAGAGCCGCCGCCATCGCGAAAGTCCAATTCGGGGGACAGAAGTCGCTGTTCCGGCACCCTGCCGGGACGGGGAATTTCCCCGGAGCCATCTCCACCGCCGTCTTCACCGCCATCTTCACCACCATCGCTGCCTCCATGATGAGGAGGGAGTAATCCACCCCGAGGCTGAGGGCTCCGCTGTAGCTATGTGGTTCATCTCTCTCCCATGTACCTCAATACAATAATCTCATGAGCTGCTTTACATGATTGAGATTCATATGAGTTTTGTATCACTACCATTCTATGTGCTACTCTAGTGATGTTATTAAAGTAGTTCTATTCCTCCTACATATGCATGAAGGTGACAGTGTGCATGCTATGTTAGTACTTGGTTTAGTCGTATTGATCTATCTTACACTCTAAGGTTATTTAAATATGAACATTGAATTGTGGAGCTTGTTAACTCCGGCATTGAGGGTTTGTGTAATCCTACGCAATGTGTTCATCATCCAACAAGAGTGTAGGGTATGCATTTATCTATTCTGTTATGTGATCAATGTTGAGAGTGTCCACTAGTGAAAGTGTAATCCCTAGGCCTTGTTCCTAAATATCGCTATCGCTGCTTGTTTACTTGTTTTATCGCGTTACTACTGCTGCAATACTACCACCATCAACTACACGCCAGCAAGTTATTTTCTGGCACCGTTGCTACTGCTCATATATATTCATACCACCTGTATTTCACTATCTCTTCGCCGAACTAGTACACCTATTAGGTGTGTTCGGGACACAAGAGACTTCTTGCTTTGTGGTTGCAGGGTTGCATGAGAGGGATATCTTTGACCTCTTCCTCCCTGAGTTCGATAAACCTTGGGTGATCCACTTAAGGGAAAACTTGCTGCTGTCCTACAAACCTCTCGCTCTTGGAGGCCCAACACTGTCTACAGGAAAAGGAGGGGGCGTAGACATCAAGCTATTTTCTGGCGCCGTTGCCGGGGAGGAAAGGTAAAAGGTACTCACACTCCGGATCTCGGCTATTAAGCTATTTTCTGGCGCCGTAAGTACTCAAAGCTATTTCCTTTAGATCCTACAATTGCAACTTTTTGTTTCTTGTTTACACTAGTTAGGCATAATGGAAAACAACAAAAAAATTGGTGAGCTTTTTAATCTATTTCCTGATTTAGAATTGTTTAATGCGAAAATTAAAAAACCTATGGAACCTTATTTGCATGCTAGTAGCGATGTTATTAGTATGAATGCAATTACTGCTAATACTATGGATAAGTCTAAGCTTGGGGAAGCTAGTTTATATAAAAATAATCTTTTTTGCTCCTCAGCTTTGGAAGAAATATTTTGCTCTGATAATGCTTTATCTCCCATATGCGATAACTCTAATGATGCTTCTGATATTTTAAATCCACCTGCTGAAAGTATTCCGTATAAAATACCTATGAAAATTATTGAACGTGTTATGGACAACCACTATAAAGGGGATGGAACTGTCCATCCTAGAGATCATTTACTGTTTTTGCACGAATTATGCGGGTTATTCAAGTGTGCAGTATCTCTATGGATGAAGTGAGGAAGAAGCTATTCTCTGTTTCGCTGTCTGGTAAAGCGGCGCATTGGTATAAATTGTTGGAGAATAGACATTCTCTTGGTTGGGAGGAAATTGCATCTCTCTTTTATTCTAAATTTTATCCTCCTCATGAAGTGCATATTGATAGGAATTATATTTATAACTTTTATCCTCGTGATGGAGAGAGTATTTCTCAAGCGTGGGGGAGACTGAAGTCACTAATGCTCAAATGTCCCATTCATGAGCTCCCCGTAATGTTATTGTTAACAATTTTTATGCGAGGCTTTCAGGACAACACAAGGACTATCTGGACGCGTGTTCGGAGGGATCTTTCACAAGCAAGGAGGTTGAAGCTAGGTGGGATCTTCTTGATCGGATTAAGGAGAACGCTGAAGGATGGGAGAACAATGAAGGTAAAGAGTCAGGTATAAATTATGATTATGAATGCATTGAAGCCTTTATGGATACCGATGAATTTCGAAATATGAGTGCTACTTATGGTCTTGACTCTCAAATTGCTGCAAATCTTTATAAAGCCTTTGCTTCTCATTTTGAATTGCCTAAGAAGAATTTTGATAAGTATCATGAACCTTTTAAAGAGGCTTGCATGAAGAATGAAATTGTTGTTAATTATTGCAATGAGCATGCTCAAACTCCTAAGAATGCTATTTCTTATAAGCATGTTAATTTTTGTGGAATGCATAGACCTTGTGGAATTAATCAAGTCAAAGATGAATATTGCATCCATCATATTAATGAAAAAACTAGAAAGTGGTTTAGGGCTCTAGATGATCTTGGTAAAAAAGTTTGTGCCCTCTATCCTTTTATTTGTGAAGTTTGCCATAAAGTGGGTCATTTTAATTTTCAATGCTCCTCCAATGATAATTTGAACCCAATGAGTGCTGCAAATTTGTATTGTGATGATGAAATTACTCCTAATCAGCATGATGAACTTACTTTATTTTTGGGGTGTGAAGAACTGTCGAGAAAAATCTCTTTGTTACATATGAGTGATCTTGATATTGATGATGTCATGCATGGGTGTTTTTCTTATTGCATTGATAATAGCCATACAAATACTTACATACAAAATATTTTAGAAGATGACACCTTGCCAAAATATGATAGGACCGCTGTGTGTTTTCAACTAATTAATGAAAAGGAGGGATCCTCCCAAGTTTCTTCTATTGTTTCTGAAAATAAATCAGGTTATGCGGACAAGCTACCCTTCAAGCCTCTTCCTCCTAAAGAAGGGAACAAGGAGAAGGAAGAGAAGAAGAAGAAGAAGGGAACGAAGAAGAAGAAGAAGAAGAAGGAGAATAAAAAGAAAGAGGTAACGGCGTATCCCCGCGTGAATGAGATAACGCTAAGTAACCGTAAGTATGTTGCTCCTAATGATTATTGTGATAATGAATCTGAATACGATGATCTTCCTATGCCCTTTACATATATTAGCAATCATGATTTGACTGAGCGCACTACTTTTGATATTGCAAATCTCGGGAAACTAATTCTGAAAATGATGATGATAATAATTGCCATAGTGTCAGTGCTATCCATGCTTCCTCCCATAATGATATAGAAAGCTCTAAGCTTGGGGAAGAGGTGTTTGAAAATCCTTTTGCTACTGGTCATTATGTTCTTGATGCATCTCCTTCTAATAACAATGATGGTGTGGACACAGATAAACCGACTGTGAAAGATAACTATTCTATTTCTTATGATGACACTGTGCCTCCAATCTTTGATGATTATTATAAAGAATGCTATGATATAGGTAATAACTATCCTTATGAAACTTGTCATAGTCATGATTGGATTACCAAAAACAATTCCCTTAATATGCAACTTGTTTACCATGTTCAAATTCTTGATAATAATCTTGCTCCAGTTACTATTAGTGAGAAGAACTCTTCTTATGCCAAAATTAATGATACTTCTATGCATATGAACCATGATAAGAATGTTTTAAGTGATGGGTATATTGTGGATTTCATCAATGATGCTACTGAAAGTTATTATGAGAGAGGGAAATATGGTTATATGCATCTTAATAATATTAAGTTTCCCTCTTTATGTTGAGAATCTTGAAGTTACTCGTGTTCTATCCTCTTATGCTCGTCACTTTGTTCTTCATGAATTCATTTGTGTACAAGATTCCTCTGCATAGGAAGCATGTTAGGCTTAAATGTGTTTTGAATTTGCCTCTTGAAGCTCTCTTTTGCTTCAAATACTATTTCCCGCGAGTGGATCATTAAAACTGCTGAGCCCATCTTAATGGCTATAAAGAAAGAACTTCTTGGGAGATAACCCATGTGTTATTTTGCTACATTACTTTGTTTTATATTTGTGTCTTGGAAGTTGCTTACTACTGTAGCAACCTCTCCTTATCTTAGTTTTGTGTTTTGTTGTGCCAAGTGAAGCCTCTAATCGAAGGTTGATACTAGATTTGGATTTCTGCGCAGAAACAGATTTCTATCTGTCACGAATCTGGTCTGTTTTCTCTGTAGAAAAATCAGAAAAATATGCCAATTTACGTGTGTGTTCCTCAGATATGTACGAAACTTTCATTAGTTTTGAGTTTTCTGATCTGAGCAACGGAAGTATTTATTAGAAATTCGTCTTTACGGACTGTTCTGTTTTGACAGATTCTGCCTTTTATTTCGCATTGCTTCTTTCGCTGTGTTGGGTGGATTTCTTTGTTCCATTACCTTCCAAGTAGCTTTGAGCAATGTCCAGAAGTGTTAAGAATGATTGTGTCACCTCTGAACATGGGAGTTTTTGATTATGTACTAACCCCTCTAATGAAGTTTATGAGAAGTTTGGTGTGAAGGAAGTTTTCAAGGGTCAAGAGAGGAGGATGATATACTATGATCAAGAAGAGTGAAAGCTCTAAGCTTGGGGATGCCCCGGTGGTTCACCCCTGCATATATCAAGAAGACTCAAGCGTCTAAGCTTGGGGATGCCCAAGGCATCCCCTTCTTCATCGACAAATTATCAGGTTCCTTCTCTTGAAACTATATTTTTATTCGGTCACATCTTATATGCTTTTCTTGGAGCGTCAGTATGTTTCTTGTTTTTGTTTTTGTTGAATAAATGTTTGTGTGGGAGAGAGACACGCTCCGCTGGTTCGTATGAACACATGTGTTCTTAGCTTTTAATGTTCATGGCGAAGGTTGAAACTGCTTCGTTAATTGTTATATGGTTGGAAACGGAAATGCTACATGTAGTAATTGGTATGATGTCTTGAATAACTTGATATTTGGCAATTGTTGTGCTCTTGTTTAAGCTCTTGCATCATATACTTTGCACCTATTAGTGAAGAAATACATAGAGCTTGTTAAAATTTGGTTTGCATGAGTGGTTTCTCTAGAGTCTAGATATTTTCTAGTGAGGTGTTTGAACAACAAGGAAGACGATGTATAGTCTTATAATGCTTGTAATATGTCTTTTATGTGAGTTTTGCTGCGCCGGTTCATCCTTGTGTTTGTTTCAAATAACCTTGCTAGCCTAAACCTTGTATCGAGAGGGAATACTTCTCATGCATCCAAAATCCTTGAGCCAACCACTATGCCATTTGTGTCCACCATACCTACCTACTAAATGGTATTTCCCGCCATTCCAAAGTAAATTGCTTGAGTGCTACCTTTAAAACTCCATCATTCACCTTTGCAATATATAGCTCATGGGACAAATAGCTTAAAAACTATTGTGGTATTGAATATGTAATTATGCACTTTATCTCTTATTAAGTTGCTTGTTGTGCGATAACCATGTTCACTGGGGACGCCATCAACTACTCTTCGTTGAATTTCATGTGAGTTGCTATGCATGTTCGTCTTGTCTGAAGTAAGAGCGATCTACCACCCTATGGTTAAGCATGCATATTGTTAGAGAAGAACATTGGGCCGCTAACTAAAGCCATGATCCATGGTGGAAGTTTCGGTTTTGGACATACATCCTCAATCTCATATGAGAAAATTATTAATTGTTGTTACATGCTTATGCATAAAAGAGGAGTCCATTATCTGTTGTCTATGTTGTCCCGGTATGGATGTCTAAGTTGAGAATAATCAATAGCGAGAAATCCAATGCGAGCTTTCTCCTTAGACCTTTGTACGAAGCGGCATAGAGGTACCCCTTTGTGACACTTGGTTAAAACATGTGCATTGTGATGATCCGGTAGTCCAAGATAATTAGGACAAGGTGCGGGCACTATTAGTATACTATGCATGAGGCTTGCAACTTGTAAGATATAATTTACATGATACATATGCTTTATTACTACCGTTGACAAAATTGTTTCATGTTTTCAAAATAAAAGCTCTAGCACAAATATAGCAATCGATGCTTTCCTCTTTCAAGGACCATTCTTTTACTTTTATTGTTGAGTCAGTTCACCTATCTCTCTCTACCTCAAGAAGCAAACATTTGTGTGAACTGTGCATTGATTCTGACATACTTGCTTATTGCATTTGTTATACTGCTTTGCATTGACAACTATCCATGAGATATACATGTTACAAGTTGAAAGCAACCGCTGAAACTTAATCTTCCATTGTGTTGCTTCAATGTCTCTACTATGAATTTATTGCTTTATGAGTTAACCCTTATGCAAGACTTATTGATGCTTGTCTTGAAAGAACTATTCATAAAAAGTCTTTGCTATATGATTCAATTGTTTACTCATTGCATTTACGTTGTTTCTAATCGCTGCATTCATCTCATATGCTTTACAATAGTATGATTAAGATTATGTTGGTAGCATGTCACCTCGTAAATTATCTTTTATCGTTTACCTACTCGAGGACGAGTAGGAACTAAGCTTGGGGATGCTGATATGTCTCCAACGTATCTATAATTTCTGATGTTCCATGCTTGTTTTATGACAATACCAACATGTTTTGTTCACACTTTATATCATTTTTATGCGTTTTCCGGAACTAACCTATTGACGAGATGCCGAAAGGCCGCTTGTCGTTTTCTGCTGTTTTTGGTTTCGAAATCCTAGTAAGGAAATATTTTCGGAATCGGGCGAAATCAACACCGAAAGTCTTAGAAATACGCGAAGCTTCCGAGCACCGGAGAAAGGCCGGAGGGGTGCCGGGGGGCCCCACACCCCAGGGCGGCGCGGCCCAAGGGGGGGGCGCCCCCCTATGGTGTGGGCACCCCGTGGCCCCTCCGACTCCGACTCTCGGCCTATTTAATCGTCCCTGACCTAAAAACCTCGACAAGTTCGACGGAAACAGAGAAAACCATCCAGAGCCGCCGCCATCGCGAAAGTCCAATTCGGGGACGAAGTCGCTGTTCCGGCACCCTGCCGGGACGGGGAATTGCCCCCGGAGCCTTCTCCACCGCCGTCTTCACCGCCATCTTCACCGTCATCGCTGCCTCCATGATGAGGAGGGAGTAATCCACCCCCGAGGCTGAGGGCTCCGCTGTAGCTATGTGGTTCATCTCTCTCCCATGTACCTCAATACAATAATCTCATGAGCTGCTTTACATGATTGAGATTCATATGAGTTTTATATCACTACCATTCTATGTGCTACTCTAGTGATGTTATTAAAGTAGTTCTATTCCTCCTACATATGCATGAAGGTGACAGTGTGCATGCTATGTTAGTACTTGGTTTAGTCGTATTGATCTATCTTACACTCTAAGGTTATTTAAATATGAACATTGAATTGTGGAGCTTGTTAACTCCGGCATTGAGGCTTCGTGTAATCCTACGCAATGTGTTCATCATCCAACAAGAATGTAGAGTATGCATTTATCTATTCTGTTATGTGATCAATGTTGAGAGTGTCCACTAGTGAAAGTGTAATCCCTAGACCTTGTTCCTAAATATCGCTATCGCCGCTTGTTTACTCGTTTTACTCGCGTTACTACCGCTCGCAATACTACCACCATCAACTACACGCCAGCAAGTTATTTTCCGGCACCGTTGCTACTCGCTCATATATATTCATACCACTCGTATTTCACTATCTCTTCGCCGAACTAGTACACCTATTAGGTGTGTTGGGGACACAAGAGACTTCTTGCTTTGTGGTTGCGGTGGTTGCATGAGAGGGATATCTTTGACCTCTTCCTCCCTGAGTTCGATAAACCTTGGGTGATCCACTTAAGGGAAAACTTGCTGCTGTCCTACAAACCTCTGCTCTTGGAGGCCCAACACTGTCTACAGGAAAATGAGGGGGCGTAGACATCAGTGTTCACGGAGTGTTAATGCTTTGCTCCGGTACTCTATTAAAAGGAGTACCTTAATATCCAGTAGATTCCCTAGAGGCCCGACTGCCACCGGCTGGTAGGACAAAAGATGTTGTGCAAGTTTCTCATTGCGAGCACGTACGACTATATACGGAACACATGCCTATGGATTGCTTTGTACTTGGCCACCGTTTTATTATTATCTGCAAATGCCCTGCTTTGATTGTTACATGAATTTCTCTCATCCATGCAACACCCGTCATCCATCCATGTGCCTACAGTATTTTAATCCTGCTGTTTACTATAATCACTACTTATGTCTTTGTTTCACTGCTGCTGTTATTTCACTACTGTTACTGCTATAAAATTGTTACTACTGATAAACTCTTGCGAGCAAGTCTGTTTCCAGGTGCAGCTGAATTGACAACTCCGCTGTTAAGGCTTTCAAGTATCCTTTGTCTTCCCTTGTGTCGAATCAATAAATTGGGTTTTACTTCCCGCGAAGACTGTTGCGATCCCCTATACTTGTGGGTCATCAAGCATCAGTACAACAAAGAACACAAGTATGATCCGAGGTTACTTGCCAGTGCCTTCTCCTTAGCATATCCTTCGTGTTGATTCTATCATGCAAGATGAGCCATGCAAAAAAATTCTGTTTGGATTTACACTTACTCTTCCAGATCCATTGCGAAGGAAAATGAGAAGTTATATGCTGAAAACTCAGTCTATACAACTGGCTGGGGACAAAAGCTCCAGATTTATTACTTCTGATAAGCCACTGATCATTATTGTTCAATGTGACAACTCCTGTTAACATATCTTGAAGTGTTCTTAGCTCAGCAGCAGCTTCAGTTGAAATAGGAAGATGGAAAGCTTGTGCGGGATCGGTAATTTGTAAGGCCTCTTTGACTCGAAATGAATTTGTCCTTGGCAAAAGAAAAAGTCTTGGAAATCTTTCATGAATAACCCAATCATTCCAATTATCTGACCAAAAGAGAATTGTCTCCCCATTCCCAAGCTTACAATGTGCCACTTGTCTGTATATATCAAAAAGTTTCATAATGTTCCTCCACCAAAAGGATCCACAAACAGTGACTGAATGTGGCACTTCTTTATAGTAATATGAATTCCTAATTAATTTGACCCAAGGAAGATCCACATCATTATAAAATTTATGTAACTGCTTCATCATAAGACACTTATTTTGAACCTTCAGATTGATAATACCTAATCCTCCCTAATTCTTTGGCTTACATATCATTTCCCAAGAAGCTAAAGAATGAACTTTCTCATCATCTTTCCTTTTCCTCCACAAACAATTCCTTCTGGCTTTATCAATTACATCAACCACTCCATCTGGCATGTACAGTGTACTGATGACCCACAAGTATAGGGGGTGTATCGTAGTACTTTCGATAAATAAGAGTGTCGAACCCAACGAGGAGCAGAAGGTGTTGACAAGTAGTTTCGATGAAGGATTCACTGTAAATGCTCACAGACAAGTATTCAGGGGGTTTTGATATAGCAGATAAATAAAGTACAAGTAAGTAAAATACGAGAGTAATAATTGCAGCGAGTGGCCCAATCCTTTTTAGCACAAAGGACAAGCCGGTTTGTTTACTTATGATGACCAAACGTTCTTGAGGACACACGGGAATTTAGTCTAGTGCTTTCGCTTCATATAGTTGATTAATCTTCATTGTTTTGATAAGTGTTGTGTGGGTGAACCTAACCCTAACCCTAATTAAACCCTACATATATAGGCCAACGACACTTAATTGCGCATCAAGGAGGCGACCAACTAATTAGCGCTGATAAATTAATTAACTTGAATTTTGACAAGTTCTCGATCTCGAATGAAAACAGATTTGATTAAGTTGTCTCATAATATATATATAATTAGTGTGCATGCGCGCATGGCATACCTTGCATATCATTCGTGCATATATTTCAATATATATTTGAACATATTCTTGGGGATATATATATATATTTCAATCTCTCTCTCTCGATCTATATATCATTGGTGGCCAAGAAACACACTTATATATATACACATGCACTTTATGCGCAAAGGCGCGGGTGCCTCTAATAATGTGTGTGTGCACTCGATCGATGATCCCCAAACCTTAAACCCTAAAACCCTAATCCCTAATCCCTAATTATACCCTAAACGTACACCCTAAACACCCTAAACACTAAACTCTAAACCCTAGAACCTAAACCCTAAATACTACACCCTAAACCCTAAATACTAAACCCTAAACCCTAACCCTAGACCCTAAACCCTAAACCCTAAATATATTTCAATCTCTCTCTAGATCTATATATCCTTGGTGGCCAAGAAACACACTTATATATATATATATATACGCATGCACTTTATGCGCAAAGGCGCGAGTGCCTCTAATAATGTGTGTGTGCACTCGATCGATGATCCCTAAACCTTAAACCCTAAAACACTAATCCCTAATCCCTAATTATACCCTAAACGTACACCCTAAACACCCTAAACACTAAACCCTAAACCCTAGACCCTAAACCCTAAACACTACACCCTAAACCCTAAACCATAAACACTAAACCCTAACCCTAGACCCTAAACCCTAAACACTAAACCCCAAACCCTAAACCCTAAACCCTAGACCCTAAACCCTAATTAACCCTAACCCTAACCCTAAAACCCTAGCTAGCTAACCCTAAACCCTAAACCCTAATTAAACCCTACATATATATATAGGCCAACGACACTTAATTGCGCATCAAGCATGCGACCAACTAATTAGCGTTGATAAATTAATTAACTTGAATCTTGACAAGTTCTCTCGAATGAAAACACATTTGATTAAGTTGCCTCATAATATATATAAAATTAGTGTGCATGCGCGCATGGCATACCTTGCACATATCATTCGTGCATATATTTCAATATATATTTGAACATATTCTTGGGGATATATATATATATTTCAATCTCTCTCTCTCGATCTATATATCGTTGGTGGCCAAAAAACACACTTATATACGCATGCACTTTATGCGCAAAGGCGCGGGTGCCTCTAATAATGTGTGTGTGCACTCGATCGATGATCCCTAAACCTTAAACCCTAAAACCCTAATCCCTAATCCCTAATTATACCCTAAACGTACACCCTAAACACTAAACCCTAAACCCTAGACCCTAAACCCTAAACACTAAACCCTAAACCCTAAACACTAAACCCTAAACACTAAACCCTAAACCCTAACCCTAACCCATAGCTAACCCTAAACCCTAAACCCTAATTAAACCCTACATATATAGGCCAAGGACACTTAATTGCGCGGGTGCCTCTAATAATGTGTGTGCGCACTTGATCGATGATCCCTAAACCTTAAACCATAAAACCCTAAAACCTTAATCTCCCTAATCCCTAATCCCTAAACACCCTAAACACCCTAAACACTAAACCCTAAACCCTGAACCCTAAACCCTAGCTAAACCCTAAACCCTAAACACTAAACCCTAAACCCTAGACCCTAAACCCTGATTAACCCTAACCCTAACCCTAACCCTAACCCCTAGGTAGCTAACCCTAAACCCTAAACCCTAATTAAACCCTACATATATAGGCCAAAGACACTTAATTGCGCATCAAGCAGGCGACCAACTAATTAGCGCTGATAAATTAATTAACTTGAATTTTGACAAGTTCTCTCGAATGAAAACACATTTGATTAAGTTGCCTCATAATATATATATAATTAGTGTGCATGCGCGCATGGCATACCTTGCATATCATTCGTGCATATATTTCAATATATATATTTGAACATATTCTTGGGGATATATATATTTCAATCTCTCTCTCGATCTATATATCGTTGGTGGCCAAGAAACACACTTATATATATATATATATACGCATGCACTTTATGCGCAAAGGCGCGGGTGCCTCTAATAATGTTTGTGTGCACTCGATCGACCCTAAACCTTAAACCCTAAAACCCTAATCCCTAATTATACCCTAAACGTACACCCTAAAACGCCCTAAATACTAAACCCTAAACACTGCACCCTAAACCCTAAACACTACACCCTAAACCTTAAACCCTAAACACTAAACCCTAAACCCTAACCCTAGACCCTAAACACTAAACCCCAAACAATAAAACCCTAAACCCTAGACCCTAAACCCTAATTAACCCTAACCCTAAAACCTTAGCTAGCTAACCCTAAACCCTAATTAAAGCATATATATATATATAGGCCAACGACACTTAATTGCGCATCAAGCATGCGACCAACTAATTAGCGCTGATAAATTAATTAACTTGAATCTTGACAAGTTCTCTCGAATGAAAACACATTTGATTAAGTTGCCTCATAATATATATACAATTAGTGTGCATGCGCGCATGGCATACCTTGCACATATCATTCGTGCATATATTTCAATATATATCTGAACATATTCTTGGGGATATATATATATATCAATCTCTCTCTCTCGATCTATATATCGTTGGTGGCCAAAAAACACACTTATATACGCATGCACTTTATGCGCAAAGGCGCGGGTGCCTCTAATAATGTGTGTGTGCACTCGATCGATGATCCCTAAACCTTAAACCCTAAAACCCTAATCCCTAATCCCTAATTATACCCTAAACATACACCCTAAACACCCTAAACACTAAACCCTAAACCCTAGACCCTAAACCCTAAACCCTAAACACTAAACCCTAAACCCTAAACACTAAACCCTAAACCCTAAACCCTAAACCCTAAACCCTAACCCTAACCCTAGCTAACCCTAAACCCTAATTAAACCCTACATATATAGGCCAACGACACTTAATTGCGCGGGTGCCTCTAATAATGTGTGTGCGCACTCGATCGATGATCCCTAAACCTTAAACCATAAAACCCTACGTAATCCCTAATCCCTAAACACCCTAAACACCCTAAACACTAAACTCTAAACCCTGAACCCTAAACCCTAGCTAAACCCTAAACCCTAAACACTAAATACTAAACCCTAAACCCTAAACCCTAGACCCTAAACCCTGATTAACCCTAACCCTAACCCCTAGGTAGCTAACCCTAAACCCTAAACCCTAATTAAACCCTACATATATAGGCCAACGACACTTAATTGCGCATCAAGCAGGCGACCAACTAATTAGCGCTGATAAATTAATTAACTTGATTTTTGACAAGTTCTCTCGAATGAAAACACCCTAAAACTAAACCCTAAACACTACACCCTAAACCCTAAACACTACACCCTAAACCTTAAACCCTAAACCCTAAACACTAAACCCTAACCCTAGACCCTAAACCCTAAACACTAAACCCCAAACAATAAAACCCTAAACCCTAGACCCTAAACCCTAATTAACCCTAACCCTAACCCTAAAATCCTAGCAAGCTAACCCTAAACCCTAAACCCTAAACCCTAATTAAACCCTACATATATATATAGGCCAACGACACTTAATTGCGCATCAAGCAGGCGACCAACTAATTAGCGCTGATAAATTAATTAACTTGAATTTTGACAAGTTCTCTCGAATGAAAACACATTTGATTAAGTTGCCTCATAATATATATACAATTAGTGTGCATGCGCGCATGGCATACCTTGCACATATCATTCGTGCATATATTTCAATATATATTTGAACATATTCTTGGGGATATATATATATTTCAATCTCTCTCTCTCGATCTATATATCGTTGGTGGCCAAAAAACACACTTATATATACGCATGCACTTTATGCGCAAAGGCGCGGGTGCCTCTAATAATGTGTGTGTGCACTCGATCGATGATCCCTAAACCTTAAACCCTAAAACCCTAATCCCTAATCCCTAATTATACCCTAAACGTACACCCTAAACACCCTAAACACTAAACCCTAAACCCTAGACCCTAAACCCTAAACACTAAACCCTAAACACTAAACCCTAAACCCTAACCCTAGACCCTAAACCCTAAACCCTAAACCCTAAACCCTAAACCCTAACCCTAACCCTAACCCTAACCCTAACCCTAGCTACATAACCCTAAACCCTAAACCCTAATTAAACCCTACATATATAGGCCAACGACACTTAATTGCGCATCAAGCAGGCGACCAACTAATTAGCGCTGATAAATTAATTAACTTGAATTTTGACAAGTTCTCTCGAATGAAAACACATTTGATTAAGTTGCCTCATAATATATATACAATTAGTGTGCATGCGCGCATGGCATACCTTGCACATATCATTCGTGCATATATTTCAATATATATATCTGAACATATTCTTGGGGATATATATATATTTCAATCTCTCTCTCGATCTATATATCGTTGGTGGCCAAAAAACACACTTATATACGCATGCACTTTATGCGCAAAGGCGCGGGTGCCTCTAATAATAGTGTGTGTGCACTCGATCGATGATCCCTAAACCTTAAACCATAAAACCCTAATCCTAACCCTAATTAAACCCTAAATACACCCTAAACACCCTAAACACTAAACCCTAAACCCTAGACCCTAAACCCTAAACCCTAAACACTAAACCCTAAACCCTAAACACCTAAACGACCCTAAACCCTAAACCCTAACCTAACCCTACCTATGTACTAACCTAAACCCTAAACCCTAATTAAACCCTACATATATATAGGCCAACGACACTTAATTGTGCATCAAGTAGGCGACCAACTAATTAGCGCTGATAAATTAATTAACTTGAATTTTGACAAGTTCTCGAATGAAAAACACGTACATTTGATTAAGTTGCCTCACAATATATATATATATAATTAGTGTGCATGCATGGCCTACCATGCATGCATTCATGCATATATATATTTTAATATATATTTGAACATATTCTTGGGGATTTCAATCTCTCTCTCTCTCGATCTATATATCGTTTGTGGCCAAAAACACACACATACGCATGCACTTTATGCGCAAAAGGCGCGGGTGCCTCTAATATATAATGTGTGTGCGCACTCGATCGATATATGATCCCTAAACCTTAAACCCTAAAACCCTAATCCCTAAACCCTAGCTAAACACCCTAATTAAACACCCTAGACCCTAAACCCTAACCCTAACCCATACTTAAAACACATAACCCCTAGACCCTAAACACTAAACACTAAACCCTAAACCATAACCCCTAGCTAACCCTAATCCCTAACAACCCTAACCCTAATGACCCTAGACCCTAATCCCTAAACCCGAACCCTAATCCCTAAACCCTAAACCCTATAAACCCTAAACCCTAGCTCTAGCTATATATATATATAGGCCCCAAACGACACTTAATTGCACATCACGCAGGCCAGGGGGCCTCGCGGTCCTCTAAATTAAGTGTGACATTAACCCTAACTAAACCATATATATATAACTAACCCGTCCTAGCTAATCAAACCTGGCTACTTAATTAAAACACATAACCCCAAACTATACTAGCTATAACCCGATCTAATAAAAACCTGCTCTATATATATATAGCTAGCTAGCAAACCCTAGATTAACCCCAATTAATATATATGGCCTATATCGATCATGTATGATCGAACATCCCTGAGATTCATTCATTAATTAATTATATAATTAGCGCTGATAAATTAATTAACTTGAATATATTGACAAGTTCTCGAATGAAAACACACACTTTGATTAAGTTGCCTCACAATATATATATATAATTAGTGTGCATGCATGCATGGCCTACCATGCATGCATATTTATATATATATATATTTGAACATTCTTGGCGATTTCAATAATCTCTCATCTCTATCTCTCTCTTTATCGATTGGTGTGGCCAGCGCAACGACACACATTATGCTTGCACTTTACGCGCAAAGGCGGGTGCCTCTAATAGTGCATGTCTGTGCACACTCGATCGATCTAGCTAGAGTTTTGATTAATTGTGTAGCACACTAATAAAAAAGTTGTAATTTAATTCACAACAAGTTATAATTAACCCTAACACATAAACCCTCTAAATAAACCATAAAACCCTATATAGCTAGCTATAGGCCAACGACGACCCTTAATTGCGCATCAAGCAGGCCAGGGGTCCTCGCGGTCCTCTAATTAAATATATGTGCCATTAACCCTAAACCCTAAACCGTATATATATAGAAAACTAACCTTAGCTAATCAAACCCTCGTTAAAACACATAACCCCAAGCTAATTAATAACCCAATCTAATAAAACCTTGCTATATATATAGCTAGTAAACCCTAGATTATATAACCCCAATTAATATATGGCCTATATCGATCATATATATATATAGACATTATTGGGATTCATTAATTATATAATAAGTACTGATAATTCAATTAATTAACTTGAATTTTGACAAGGTCTGAAATGAAAACACACTTTAATTAATTTGCCTCACAATATATATAATTAATATGCATGCATGGCCTAACCATGCATGCTTATATATGTGTTTAATTTGGGGATTTCAATCGCTCTCTCGCCGCTCTCTCGTTGGTGGCCAACAACACACACATGCACTTTGTGCGCAAAGGCATGTGCCTCTAATAATGTGTGCGCAGTCGATCGATCTAGTTTTGATTAATCATAGCACACAAATAAAGAAGTTGTATTTGAATCCACACAACCCTAATCTAAAACACATAGCCCCTAACATGGCCTAATTAATTGACCCCTTCTCTCTAGCTAATTAGTGGAAATTGCACAAAATCAAAAGGGGTCCCTCACTAATTATACATATATATCTAGATTGTGATAAACTTTTGCCCCATATTTGGTGGATGGGTGCATCTTGGCATGTAAAACAATTAATGTTTGCAAATGGCGTTGTCAAAATTTATGTACAAATGATTTCTTTCCATCCAAAGTGCATAAAATGGGAGTTTTAATGAAGAAAGTACAAATAAAACAGCTCAACATGCCTCCACACCCCGATTTTCACACGAAGTAGAGCATATTTAAAGGATAATTCCAGAGTTTTACTATTTTTCAAGCAACTTTGCTAATTTCCACCCACTCACATGACTTTATGTCGATTTAACGAAAATAGGGCGAATTTAAACTACATGGGCGGGATAGTTTGAATTGTGCGCGCGGCAAAGGGAACCGCCTATTCCTCAACCTTGTGCACGGCAAATTACACACGCAACTCCATTAAACACCACCTACCGGCGGCCCGGCCGCATGACCCCCCACCCACCCCTACACAACTTATCCCGTCCGTGCGAAGAGCTTCCTCTCCCCGTCCCGTCCGTGCGAAGAAGAAGCTTCCCCTCCCCGTCGTTCTTCTCGAGACGCACCGGCGGTCAAGTTGATCCACGGTAGGGCTGCTATCTCTAGCTCAATCATGCATCGGGCAAGACGGCCTAACGATTTATATTTTCTTGATGCTGCTAAAAAAATCGTCGTATGCTCGAACTAATTGGCACTTTATAGTTTTCCGCTCGATTTGTCCTCGATCAATTTGTTCATTTGCGTGGGCATATAGAGTCAGTTCTGCACTCGATCCGTTAATTTGCTGAAATGCCATGGCAGAGTTTTGTACACGATCTGTTTGCTAAAATGTCGATGGGCATTTTTTGTTTTGTACTCGACATGATTGCTGAAATGCATAATCATGTAGTATAGTTTTGTACTCGATGGATATACATTTCCTACTTCGCCTTAAATTAATCACCAACCATTGTATCTCATAATTAAACAGATGGACAGTAACTTGGATACCGCATGGACACTTATGTTCCCCTTCATATATAAATGGTGTTCAACCCTTTATGGGGTTTATTAGAGCTCATGAAGGTCACAACCTGGACGTGTATTGCCCGCGCTGCACATGTATGAATGGTGAGAAGAGGCCTCACCATGTAGTGGAAGATCATTTACACATTTTTGGGATGGACCGCACATATGTTAGGTGGGTTTATCATGGTGAACCATATAATGATCCTTCAGCGGGAGAAGCAGATCTTGCTCACACTGTATGTGTGCTGGCATATGTAGTTAATTATTTATATTGATGCTGCCGCTGTTTCGATCAATAGTTTGCATTGCTGTGCAAGGTTCTGTACTCAAATTTAACTTGTTGCAGATGGATGGACGGGAAGGAGAGAAAAAGCGCTTGCTTCAGGAAACGGGTTTCAGCTCTGGGACATGTGTTGTGCCGGATGAGAAGGTAAATATGTAAAACGGCATTTGTTCAGGTTGCATCCCTTAGATGTTTGTCTAATCTGTTGATGTACTAATTGCGTAAGCATAGAGTTGAAGAGGTCTCTCGCTTGATGGGAGATTTGAAGATGAATCTCAGCTTGATGCACCCGTGGATGGTACCGATGACGAGCCTTTCATAGACGAAGGTCCCGCACCCGAGATTATCCAGCCTACGTAAGGAGGCCGTGGACCGAGTACACAGCTTTGCGTTGAAGTGGATGCACGCCCGGAGATCATCGTGGGCGTCCGGGTAGTCTCAAGACCACCCAGCCCCGATGCACCCGTGGATGGTACTGATGACGAGCCTTTCATAGACGAAGGTCCTGCACCTGAGATTATCCAGCCTACATAAGGAGGCCGTGGACCGAGTACACAGCTTTGCGTTGAAGTGGATGCACGCCCGGAGATCATCAGGGGCGTCCCGGTAGTCTCAGGACCACCCAGCCCTGATGCAAAATGTTGAGCTACTTTATGATTCGTACTCTTATGTTCTGGTGCTGTAGTATGTACTATCTTTGTTATGATTTGTACGCCTTTGGCGCTAGAACTATAATTAAGCATTCGAGTGGATGATCGCGTTGCAAAATTTGACACCCACACAATCAGTTCATCGTATGAGTAGTAGCACAATTACTTCTACAGCCAGTCCCGCCGGCGCATTAATTGGTAGCATGAAACACTTTCAGGCACTCCCTCTCGATTCATATTAATTGACTCAATTTTGTCTAGATATGGATGTATCTAGATGCATTTGTTAACTAGACTAACAAACTTGAGTCAGCTTAATATGAATCGGTGTAAACCGCCCAAGTCCTCGAGCAGCTAGTTTATTGACTCGGACTCCAAGCCTCTCGCGGCAAGCCATCGACGAAGCTTTGACCAGATCTTGGCCCGCTTTTTTTGCGAATAGCAAAGCTTTGACCAGTTCCTCTCGGGATACAGCACGCCGGTGAGCTTGCACGGTTGCCATGAGCACTTTCCGGCGGAACTTCCTCTGCAGCGCCCTCAAGCCGCCGCTGCGAGACAGCACGCAGTGCCTCGAGGTGGACGGAACGGACGAACTCGGGATCTCAAGGCGGGGGGTCCGCCTCGTCCGGGAACGATCTCCAGCGGGTTAACGAGGACATGCATGGCGGCCAGGGGATTTGGGGTTTTTTTGTTGTTGTTTGAGCTTGGGATTTGGGGTTTTTTCGGATAGGGGAGGAGGAACCGAGGAAGAGGAAGGAACAGCCCGCGTGCTTGGCGCGTGGCAGTGTGCTTGAATTTCGAATTTTTGTGAAATGTTTCATTTCCCCGCTACAATTCGGGGGTTTTCTTGACGCGCCAATGCGTCCCGCCGGGCAGGTTCAAGTGAATTTGGGGTGCCACACTATGGGCCCCAGTTTCAGTGAGACATGTAATGACTAGTCACATCAGTAAGTTCACTGTGTAATAAAATATGTTACCCCTCCCCTTTATGTAGCCCCCTTGTCTCTCCCGATCGAGTGCCGACAGCCGACGGATGCAAGCCGCTAGCTCGATCCCCTCCTTTCGCCTCCACCGTCCAGGCATCCAGCTTGGAGGGGCAAGCTGCATCTAGACCAAGCGGATTAGGTAGTACTAGTAATGTTCTTTCCTTTCTCGAGATCGGTTCTTTTTTCCTCACCTCGATATCTTGCGCATCTATTTCCTATTCCGGGCGAAGGGGTGTCTTTCCGGTCACCCTCGCGCCGGGAGTGATTGATGGGGGTGGGGGCGGGGGCTACCTTTGCTTGGATTGGGGTGTTCTTCCTTTATTTGTCGACATTTGCAACCCTTGTAGTTTCTGCTGATCCTCAATGTATCTTTTGTCAGCTTGTACAGGAAAGGAAAGACCTCGGTGGTGGTGGGGGGCAATGGAGCGTAAGGCCACCACGCATGTGGGCAGTTGGCTGAGCCTGAGCTGCGTCCCCAGCCCCGCAAAGCAGGTACTCCGTTTGCTTATCCACTCTGTCTGTCTGCATCCTCAATCTGTTCCTGTTCTGGAAAATGCTTAAAGTAGCACATGTCTTCAGCTGTTTGTGCGTAAAGCCTCTGTGACACCATGCTCTATATTCTCTGTATCAGGTTGGTACCTCCAGGTTCCGTGCTGAGGCTATGGGGAACGATAGCGCCCCACCTGCTGCAGGAGCATGGCCAGATCTGCAGCGACAAGAAGCGAAATGCCACCGCCGAGCCGGGCAGTGGACCGCCCAGGGGTAATTTTTTTAACCAACTTACCATGATGTAGTCCGAATCCGATACTCCCTCGGATCCAAATTAATTGACTCAACTATCCGTAGATACGGATGTATCTAGATGTGTTTTAGCTCTAGATACTACTACCTCCATCCCAAAGCTTAGGGCTTATATTATTTTTAGAAAGTCAAACTATACCATGTTTGACTAAGCTTTTACCAAAAATCATTAACATGCAAAATACAAAATTAATATCATTAAATAGGTTGTGAAATATATTTTCCTACGGTATCTACACAATATTATATTTGTTGATAGAATGTTCTAAAATTTTGGTCAAACTTTACTTGTTTTGATTTCTCAAAAATAAATAAGCCTTAAGCTTTGGGATGGAGGTATCTAGACAAAGCTGAGTCAACTAGTTTTTTTTGTCTGTCCATAGCTAGTGTTCATGGTGCAAAAGGCTAAGAGCATCCACTATATGCATCAGTCTATCTCATACAGTAATTCAATATCACTGCCGAGGTCTGCCTTTTGTTTTGCTATTCATATGCAGACTGAAACTTTAGGGCCTTTACTCAAAAGGAAGATCAAAACTGCGGCTGATCAGGCTGCCAGTATGTTGATGCCGCCCCCATCTTCTAAATGCCTCTACAAGCACAAGGCCACGCGCCAGCCGGGTGGTGATCTTTTAATGAATATGGTATATTTTCTTAATCCACAAAACATGCCTTGATTTTTGTCTGTTTATTGTCGGTTTTTTCTAATGCTTGCCAAAAGTTTACAACAACAACAACAACCAAGCCTTTCAGTCCCAAACAAGTTGGGGTAGGCTAGAGTTGAAGCCCATAAGATCTCGAAGCCAAAAGTTTAGAAACACCAAATTCGTTTGCTTACAATCATCATACAGTAATGTTCATCTACTCTCCAGTTCCCCTAACCCAACAAAAAATGATGTTAATTACGATTTTTAGATTAAAAGAGCACCATTAGGCGCCGTTAATTACGACTTTGAGATTAAAATGTCATTTGCAATTGCTAATTACAATTTTGAGACAAATGATTAGTTTAACCTCGATCTGTTCTGCTCTCCATTTTTCCCAACCGAACAAAAATGTAACCATTCCATTCCTCTGAAATGGAACCATTCCATTCCATTCCACGCTGTTTCAGAACCGAACACACCCTTGCATTGTTGTGAACCGTTGTCCATACACAGCCATACCCTTCCACTTACATCCAGCACTATATGCATCGATCTGTCTCGCAGTCATTCAATATCACCGCTGAGATCTGTTCCCATTCTTATGCAGGCTGAAACTCGCTGCGCCTTTACTCAAGTGGATGCAAAATGAGGCCGATGAGGCTGCTGTGAGGACGATGGTGCCGGCACCATCATCCGAAAACCTCTACAAGCACGAGGCCATGGGCCAGCTCGGGTGGTGACCTTTTAATGAATCTGGTATATTTTCTTAATCCACATACATGATTTTATTATTATCTCGTTTAATTACCGTTGGCTTTGCCTAATGCTTACCAAAAGTTCGAAACACCGCGTTTGCTTACAATCATCATACACTAATTTTTCACTTTTCAGTCTGTCTCATCCAGTATATAAACTGTTGAGTTCCGTTGGCTTCTTTTGTAATCATTTGCATTGTTGTCAACTGTTGTCTATGCACAACCCTATTCTTCCACTTACATCCCGCACTATTTGCATCAGTCTATCTCATAGATTTATTAAATATCAATGATGAGTTCTGTTGCTATTCATATGCAGGATGAAGCTTATGTGCCTCTACTCAAATGGAAAAAAATGATCCTGATGAGGCTGCTGTGAAGACGATGGTGCCGCCACCATCTTCTGAAAACCTCCTCAAGCACAAGGCCACGGGCCAGCTGGGTGGTATCCTTTTCGATAAGCAGTGTATATTTTCTTAATCCTCATACATGATTTGATTTGTCTGTTTATTGTCGGCTTTGTCTAATGCTTACCAATAGTTCGGAAACACACACAACCCTATTCTTCCACTTACATCCAGCACTATATGCATCAGTGTCTCATAGATTCATTTTATATATCACTGCTGATGTCTGTTGCTCTTCAATTTTCATATGCAGACTGAAACTGCTAAGCCTTCATTGGTCAAAAGGATTGCAACTGCTGCTGATGAGGCATCTGCAGAGGCTGCCACCAAGTTACTGTCAGCCCCACCTTCTGGATGCTTATATAAGCTCAAGTCCAAGGACCAGCCGGGCCGTAACCATCCAAGGGTTCGGGTATATTTTCTTAAGCCACATATACATGCCATGATTTATGTCTGATATTATCACCGGCTCTGTCTAATGCTTTTTGGAATTCGGAAACGCCAAATTAGCATGCTTATATTCATCATACACTAAATTTTGACTGTTCAGTTTGTAACATAGTGTTATGCACTCGCTTGTCAACATTTGCATTGCTCTGAACTATGCACTTTACACAACCTAATTCTTCCACTTACATTCAGCGCTACGCACCCGTAGTACCTCCCATGTTTCCTTCACCATCCCGATGCCGAGCTTGCGGGAATATGGCGGGCCCATGTACATACCCCGCATATAACACCTCCTATGGCTCTATCTACCTTTCTAATAACTCCTTCACAGAGTTACGTGTATGTATTCTCAGTGGTTTAGCATGAATTGGCATATAGTAAAGTCTTGTTTTTAGTCTTCCTGCTTCTTACATTAGTATCAATTTTCACCTGCAGACCGTACCTTGTGAACTTCGTCCAATGATTAACCAGATGTGTCCGCATGAAGGGTCTTTCACTATGCATGGCAATGGCAAATTGATGAACACCTACACGGTCTATGAGGTGTATGTCTACAAGACGCGGGCCATCACATATTTGTATGGACATGATTGGAGAAAGTTTGCTTTTGACTACGGTCCGAAGAAGGGCGACGAGCCGAGGATCGAAACTCAAACGGGCAGATATACGTAATCGCTTACAGAGTTGGAGACACTTCCAAATATATAATATGTAACTTTTTTGTACTCATATCCTTTGATTACCGCATTCTGAGCAGTTGTTCTAAACCATTCCCTCTCGTTCTAGCTTGCTGGGTTTAACATGATCAAAGCTGCAGATCCCCTGATGGAACAGGAGCGGATGTCACAAAGGGCACCCACACCAGCACCGGCACCGGCTTCCCACTCTCCCCGCATCAGCACCGGTTCTCGTACTCAGCTCCGTTTATTGCATCTACCCAGCAGGCCCCTACATCAGCATTGGTTCCTGTAGAGGCCCCATATACTACACCTGCCCAGCAGGCTCCTGCATCAGCACCGGTTCCTCTAGCTGCACCGTTTACTGCACCTGCCCAACAGTCTCCTGCATCAGCACCGGTTCCTCTAGAGGCACCGTTTATTGCACCTGCCCAGCAGTCTCCTGCATCAGCACCAGCTCGTGTACCAGCCCTTGCTCCTGCACCTGCCCCAGCCAGATCACCGAGGTCTCAGCTCATTGCTGTGGCCACCCGTGTGGTGACCAGGACGCATCTGAAGGCTATGTTCGTGAGTATATGACAAGCATAACTCGCTCTTATCTTGATGTCTTCTCTACTCAAAGTCTCACATGGTTCAGTCTTCAGTGCATTGGTGCCATTGACTAATTTTTGGTGGTATCTCTTGCTTTGAATCAGAAATTGCCTAAAAGTATCTCCAAGGATCTCAATGCTGGCCGAAGGGGCAAGATTTCCCTCGTCATGGAGAGTGAAGGTCTCACCGTGGAGGGACGGTACTCCGTCAGTCCCACAGATGGCCGCTTGGCTGTTACTTCCAGGTGGAAAAAGTTCATTGACGGTGCCAAACTTCGCATTGGATCAAAGTTGAAGGTCAAGATCTTTCGATGCCGCCGTGACATGCTGGTCATAAAGTTTGCGGTTGTCTAGTTCTCGTTGTCCCATGAGCCCTTAGCAAATGCATTTGTAGTTATACTTATATAAGGTTATCTTATCCGAACTCGCTAATTAATTGTATGGGTGGTAAAACTCGGCAAGCTTTTGCTCTTAGCAAGTATGTATGTATGATCAGCTATTATGATAACTAATGTTTGTGTTCATCTTAATTTGCATTTCCGTTTTAGAAAAAAACTTAATTTCTATTTTGGCTGACCTCGTTAGAGAACTATCGCATTGAATCCACAACATGATTCAAATAGATTCATTACACCGAGCCACATGTCTTGACCTTGCTATACACTAGTTCCATTAATCAGCTGCAAGAAGGCTTACCTGAGCTGCCTGAACCACGGCAGATTCGAATCCACCTTAGCTATCTAGCTAGAAATACAACCTTTGCAGAAAGAGGATTTGCAGTACGGGGAGGCTGACATTGGGGACCCATGAGCCAGCAGCGTCGTCAACGTTTTAAAGGCGGCAGGAGATCGAAACAAAAAAATAAGCCAAAAATCAGTTGGTAAACAAAATCCAAGAAATGAAACATTTACCTTTCTGAGAGGATGACATGCGGGACCCATGAGGCAGCAGCATCCTCAACTATTCCAAGGCGGCAGGGGATCAAAATAAAAAAAGGAAATAGCCAGAAATTAATTAGGGTCAAAAATAAATCTATCAAAGGAAACCTTTATTGTTCATAGAGGATGACATGTGGGACCGACCTGCCAGCTGCGTCGTCATCGTTTCAAAGGGGGCAGGGGATCAAAAGAAAAAGGCAAATAGCCGGAAATTAGGGGTAAAAAATAAATCCAACAAAGGAAACTTTTATTGTTCATAGAGGATGACATGCGGGACCCATGAGCCAGCAGCTTCCTCAACGTTTCAAAGTCGGCATGAGATTGAAAGAAAAAGGCAAGTGACCAAATATCAGGAGCCAAAAATAATCCAAGAAAAGAAATTTTATTGTACATAGAGGATGACATGCGGGTCCCATTTTGCAGCGAGCGGTCTCAACGTTTCCAAGGCGGCACAGGACCAAAAGAAAAATGAAGTAGCCGTAAATCGGGGGTGAAAAAAATCCAAGAAAAGAAAGATTTCAATTGGGCTGCATCCGGACATCCGGGCCTTCGAACTATCCCGCTGGGCCTTTTGACTCGTACAATTTCAGCCCACTCCAAAACAGGAAAGTTCGGATTTTTCTAAAAAAACAGGAAAGTCCTATGCTTCGCAAAAACACAAAACAAGGAGATTCAACATATAAGTTTGTTTATGTAAAAATAAAGATTTAATTTATCCGTTTGCAATAGCTCAGAGCGAAATACAATGTTTATTGTCTGCAAAATAATCAAGATATCACATGTTTCTTGTACGAGGAGGCTGACATCGGGGACCCATGAGCCAACAGCGTCGTCAACGTTTTAAAGGCGGCAGGGGATGGAAAGAAAAAATAAACCAAAAATCTGTTGGTAAAAAATCCAAGAAAAGAAACATTTTCGTTCTGAGAGGATGACATGCGGGACCCATGAGGCAGCAGCAGCATCCTCGGCGTTTATTGTTCATAGAGGTTGACATGTGGGACCCGTGAGCCAGCAGCGTCCTCAACGTTTTAAAGGCTGCAGGAGATCGAAAGAAAAAATAAGCCAAAAATCGTTTGGTCAACAAAATCCAAGAAAAGAAACATTTACCGTTCTGAGAGGATGACATGCGGGACCCATGAGGCAGCAGCATCCTCAACGATTCCAAGGCGGCAGGGATCAAAAGAAAAAAAGGAAATATCCATAAATTAATTAGGGGTTCAAAATAAATCCATCAAAGGAAACTTTTATTGTTCATAGAGGATGACATGTGGGACCGACCTGCCAACAGCGTCCTCATCGTTTTATAGGGGGCAGGAGATCAAAAGAAAAAGGCAAATAGCCAGAAATTAGGGGTCAAAAATAACTCCAAGAAAGAAAACTTTTATTGTTCGTAGAGGATGACATGCGGGACCCATGAGCCAGCAGCTTACTCAACGTTTCAAAGGCGGCATGAGATCGAAAGAAAAAGGCAAGTGACAAAATATCAGGAGCCAAAGATAATCCAAGAAAAGAAACTTTATTGTACATAGAGGATGACATGCGGGTCCCATTTAGCGAGCAGCGGTCTCAACGTTTCAAATGCGGCTTGAGATCAAAAGAAAAAGAAAGTTGATTGTACATAGAGGATGACATGCGGGTCCCATGAGTCAGCAGCTTACTCAACGTTTCCAAGGCGGCAGGGGATCAAAAGAAAAAGGAAATAGCCAAAAATCGGAGGGTGAAAAAAATCCAAGAAAATAAACTTTTATAGCACATAGAGGATGACATGCGGGTCCCATGAGCCAGCAGGTTCCTCAACGTTTCAAACGTGGCATGAGATCGAAAGAAAAAGGCAAGTGACCAAATATCAGGATCCAAAAATAATTCAAGAAAAGAAACTTGATTGTACATAGAGGATGACATGCGGGTCCCATTTAGCAGCAGCGGTTACTCAACGTTTCGAAGATGCGGCTATGGAGATCAAGAAAGAAAAAGACAAAGTATGACTCGATAACATCAGAGGATGACATGAAAAGGAAGTCCATATGATTCAAACTGAAAGCTTTTATAGTACATAGAGGATGACATGCGGGTCCCATTAGCAAGAAGGTCTCAACGTTTGAAAGTGGCCAAGAGATCGAAAGAAAAAGGCAAGTGACCAAATATGAGGTGCCAAAAATAATCCAAGAAAAGAAAGTTTTATAGTACATAGAGGATGACATGCGGGTCCCATTTAGCAGCAGCGGTATCACCGTTTGAGAGGCGGTAGGGGATCGAAAGAAAAAGGCAAGTGACCAAATTTGAGGTGCCAAAAAAACTCCAAGAAAAGAAAGTTGATTGCTCATAGAGGATGACATGCGGGTCCCAATTAGCAGCAGCGGTCTCAACGTTTCCAAGGCGGCAAGGGATCAAAAGAAAAAGGAAGTAGCCAGAAATCAGGGGGTCAAAAAAATCCAAGAATAGAAAGAATTTTGGTTCATAGAGGATGACATGCGGGACCCATGATCCTGCATCGTAAACGGCTCGATCGGAGAGCGTTGAACGAGATGGCGCGATCGAGAAAAAAAACAATGCCGGAGAGGCTGCCATCGGGGCCCTACATCCCTCGGCGGTGCGGATTTGCGTTGACTCGGCCGGCGAACCCGAGAATTCGAGATGCACCACGTCCCGGGACACGATACGCGACGTTTTGGCCGTTTTCGTCGGGCTAGGTGGTCTCAAAAACGAGAAAAAAACGTTTTGACATGCACAACGGAGAGACCAAAAATCGTCGGCCATGGTGCACCAGCAACCACGGCGCGACTTCAACTTCTTCGGCCATGGCAATTTTTTTGTAGTGACTTGATGGTATGTTGCCATATGTTCATCTTCGGGTTCGGTGACACTGTCGTAACGATCGGCGAAGACCTCCCAAATAGAGGTAGATTTGTTGATGAAGTTGCAGATGTCGACGGTTTCCTAGTCGCTGTCCAGAGCAGAATCCATGAACGACCCGAAAGACAACCCGCCGAACAGATTGGTGAGATCTCCGTCGGCGGCGGGCTTGATGCTGCTTGTCGATGAAGTTTCGCCGTTGCTCGACTTGGTTGACGATGATGATCCCGAGAAATCAGGACCAACTGCTAACGGTCCCGAATGGATCGGTGCCGCTAAACGATGTGAACCTTCTCCCCCGACGCAAAAGTAGAAGCTCCCGAACTTCATCTCCATTGGCTCTTCCAAGTAGGTATATGCATCCAAACGGGCGGGAGGGTGAGGAACAAAATCAATGAGACCAGTTTTGATCTGTTTACCTCCATCCATCGCATTGATTTCCACCGAAGATATCGACGATGTTGAACGTGCCATTGAGATCAGATCCTTGTCGCCTCTAATTTCCACAGACGACGCCAATTGACAAGGTATTTAGTCAATGCCTACGAGTGGTAGACTAGGGTTTCGTGGAAAGTAGAGGGCAAGTAGATCTCAATGGTTTCAGCCGGAAAAGTACTCGACTGTTAAAAAAGCTAGGGTTGTGTTGACAATGAATTGATCCTTTCTTTCTCCCTCGACTCCCCCTTATATAGGAGGTGAAGCCGAGCTTTTCGTGATGTACAAGTTACAAACAACGAGAGACTCTTTGAGTTCGTCCCGTATTGGTTACAAGTCTTTATTCCTAATACAACTCTATCTTCCATATCGACACCCTGCTTGGGCTTCCGGGCTTCGTATTCTTCGGATCATGGGCCTTCAGTAAACCCCGGTACCATCTTCGGGAGGCCCATTGGGGATTCCTATGTCAGCCACGGACATGTCCGTTGACATGTATATTTTTAACGGCATCATGTTGTGCAGGAAGGTTGGGCCGAGGTGCCTGATGTCATCAACGACATGGAGAAAGAAATGAACGTATATATCACGAATGCGGGGGGGAAGTAAATCTCGAGCTCGTATAGTATCACCACGATCTCATCCTGTAGCATCTTGAGTTGCCTCACGACTTGCTGGTGATAACATCGAAAAAGTGCAAAGGCCAAACAGCGTATCACAGCCGTGCTCATCCATTATCACTTGGATCTCAACGGGAACTATTTGCGTCATGAGCATGTGACTATCATGAGACTTCATCCCAGTGAACCTCTTCTTCGCTACATCTACATATCTGCTTATATTTCCCGGGTAACCGTGAGGAACTTTGATTCCTAGGAGGCACCTGAAAAACTGCTCGAGCTCCTCTGGACTCGTTGTGAAGCAGGCAGCGAGAAGCACAACCGCGTTCTTCTTATCCCTTTTGCGGAGATGTTGACTCCCTTCCGTCTGATCATCATCATCGTCACCACTATCGGGGGCTTGAAGATCTTTCCTGATGCTAAGACATTTCAGATCGTATCTTGCTTTCATTTCATCTTTGAACTTCTCCCAATTCCAAAGAGTGCCAACCAGAGTCTAACGTTCTTCGTAATGTGCATGACTGATGACCCACAAGTATAGGGGATCGCAACAGTCTTCGCGGGAAGTAAAACCCAATTTATTGATTCGGCACAAGGGGAGACAAAGAATACTTGAAAGCCTTAACAGCGGAGTTGTCAATTCAGTTGCACCTGGAAACAGACTTGCTCGCAAGAGTTTATCAGTAGTAACAGTTTTATAGCAGTAGCAGTAGTGAAATATCAGCAACAGAGTAACAAAGGCAGCAGTAGTGATTATAGTAAACAGTAGGATTAAAATACTCTAGGCACAGGAATGGATGACGGGCGTTGCATGGATGAGAGAAACTCATGTAACAATCAAAGCAAGGCATTTGCAGATAATAATAAAACGGTATCCAAGTACTAAGCAATCCATAGGCATGTGTTCCGTATATAGTCGTACGTGCTCGCAATGAGAAATTTGCACAACATCTTTTGTCCTACCAGTGGCAGCCGGGCCTCTAGGGAATCTACTGGAAATTAAGGTACTCCTTTTAATAGAGTACCGGAGCAAAGCATTAACACTCCGTGAACACATGTGATCCTCACATCACTGCCTTCCCCTCCGGTTGTCCCAATTTCGTCACTTTGGGGCCTCGGGTTCCGGACAGCGACATGTGTATACAACTTGCAGGTAAGATCATAAAACAATGAATATCATCATGAAACAATAACATGTTCAGATCTGAGATCATGGCACTCGGGCCCTAGTGACAAGCATTAAGCATAACAAGTTGCAACAATATCATCAAAATACCAATTACGGACACTAGGCACTATGCCCTAACAATCTTATGCTCTTACATGACCAATCTCATCCAATCCCTACCATCCCCTTCAGCCTACAGCGGGGGAATTACTCACACATGGATGGGGGAAACATTGCTGGTCGATGGAGAGGCGTCGGTGGTGATGATGGCGATGATCTCCTCCAATTCCCCGTCCCGGCGGAGTGCCAGAACGGAGTTTCTGGTCACGAGACGGAGTTTCGTGATGGTGGCGGCGTACTGGATGGTTTCTGGCGACTTCGACTTTTTCGTCTCGCGTTTTTAGATCGAAACCCTTAAGTAGTCCAGAGGGGGGCATCAGAGGCCAGCCGAGGGGGCCACACGCTAGGGCGGCGCGCCCCCCCTCCAGGCCACGCCGGCCTGTTGTCTGGGGGGCTGGGCCTCCCCCAGGTCTGCCCTTCTGGCTCCGTGATTCTTCTGGAAAAATAAGCCCTTCGACATAAATTCCGGGGATTTTCCTGAAAGTTGAATTTCTGCACAAAAACGAGACACCAGAGCAATTCTGCTGAAAACAGCGTTAGTCCGTGTTAGTTGTATCCAAAATACACAAATTAGAGGCAAAACAATAGCAACAGTGTTCGAGAAAGTAGATACGTTTTGGACGTATCAATGACATCGAGGCTATGGGGCATGTGGAGGACCTTCTAGTACAAGTCGTGGAAAATAGATATCGCTTTCCATACACCGAGCAGCGGCTCTGGCTTCGATCGCTTCTTTCCCGATGTTGGGCACTCCTTCCAATCTATCAGAAGCTTGTCGATTTCTGCGCCGCTCCTCGGGCGCGGGGCTCCATCGGGTTTATCTTTACCATTGAACAGATCACCACATTTTTTCCATGGGTGATCCAAGCGAAGCCACCTTCGAGCACTTGGGTACACAGTTTTCAAAAACCCGAGATCCCTTGGTAGCTGGAGATGCGGGGTCTCGTCCATGCACTTCACACGACCGTAGAATCCGTGGCTGACCTGGGCAGATACATATGCGTAACTAGGATAGTCCGTGACCGTTGTGAGCAACGTGGCTCTTATATCAAAATAATCTATAGTGTAGGCGTCCCACGTACGAGGTGCTGTCTTCCACAACGTGTCTTTAATCCTCTTTCATCAGCCCGAGAAACAAATGCATGTCAACACCTGGTTGTGTTTGACCCCTGAATGAGAATACTCAGGCGTATGTACCTTTGCTTGGTGCACAACCACGAGGGTAGGTTGTAAGGCCATACAAACACAGGCCGTGTGCTATGCGTGCTACTCGAGTTGGCGAACGGATTGAGTCCATCGGTTCTCATACCCAGCCTAACGTTCATTGTGTCGCCACCTAACCTCGGGAAGGCGAAGTCCAATGCTTCCACTGGCCAGCGTCTGAACGGTGTGTCATGATATAGCCCTTCTCCGGATCTTCTCCGGGCTCCTTCTTTTCCGCGTGCCATTGCATGAGCTTTGCTTTCTTAGGATCCACGAAATACCGCTGCAGACGGGGAGTGATAGGAAAGTACCATACCACTTTTCGAGGTACCTTCTTGTTCCCACTCTTGTACTGTCGGTGGCCGTACTCCGGACATGTGGTTCTGTATTTGTAACTCAGCCCCGATAAATTGCTCAATCATTGATGCATGCATGGTATTTTTTGTGCGGTAGGTCAAGATGGCACACGAATTTCTTGGCTTCCTCGACACTACTTGGAAATGTGTTCCCCTCGGGAAGACAATCGTGCTAGAACTTTAAGTTCTTGTTGAAGCTCACGTCGGTCCATTTGTTTTGCGTCTTTATCAGCAAAGCATCAAGCGTTACTTCCAAAAGTGTATCCTGGGGCCGGCACCCAGGAAACAACGGAGTCATCCCGTCTTTCACCATTTGTGCCAGCTTAGCTTTCTCTCTGGCTGCAGCCTGTCGTTGCACATCTCCTAGAGGAGCAGATCCTCAACATGAGTCCTGCAAGGACGAAATTAGCGGAGTCTCCGTGTTCGCTCCATCATCATAATGATCTTCTCCGTCGGCATCTCATTCTTCATGATGATCTTATCCGCTTACATCTCCTTTTTCATGATGATCTTCTCCGCCGATATGTCCTTCGTCATCTCGCTCGCCCTAGTCTTCATGCACACCATTTGCTGCCAACGCCTGGTTGTCAGCATGAAACCACGCCTAAGCAGGTGCTCCTCCAATTGTCCGAAATCAGGGTTGATCCAGCGCACGAGTTTGTATGATCGACATATACATTTTATCTGACGCATGTTGCACCGAATCATGTCAGCATTTGCATCTTTCTTGTATCTAGTGATTCGAGCGAAACTCATCGTGAGAACCATGGTTGTCTGCGCATGGTATACTTAGAGCAGAAAATGAGAACCGCAACATGCACACACATGCATGGTCACCGGAAAAATTCGACATGACCTCTCCTAAAAGTAAGACATATAAGTGTGCAAAAATTTGCCGAAACAAAAATGAATTAACATTTCGGCAAACATCCATGCACCACGCCGACACAAAGCAACAACCTTACATGCAAATATTCATGCACCATACAAGCTTCATGTATAAAGATCGTCTTGCCATCACGCACACACCTCCCGCGCAATAAACGCTTCAGCAAAAAGCATCCATACACACTGACGGCTACACAAAATATGCATATGCATATCTCCTCCAACTACTCACCTAGTATATTCGATACCGAGATGAGACCGCGATCGATGAGAGTGGTGTTAGAAAAAAAAGATATGTGGGAGAAGAGAGAATATGGAGAGGCTTCCTCTCACCAACAACTATATATCAACGAAGGTAGGTTCAACAACTACAAAAAATGGAGAAAAGTATGGGCAAAATAGGATGGGAGGAAAGGGGAGACGAGCTGGGTGGAGGAGGCAGAAGAATGAAATGGGTGGTGGTAGGTAGGGGCTGCCATTGCGCCACTAAATATAGTATATTTTTATGTCGTATCACCACGGAAAGGTGAAGTTCTGTGACACATCTCGACCCATGGTGTTTCGGTGCGCCACAAAAATTCTCTGTTTTAGTGGCACATGCACACACACGTGCACCACATAGAAAATTATTTAGTGACGTATGGAAAATTGATACGCCACGAAAAGGCATACCACCTATTGTCAGTTAGCATCAGTGTCATCAGGTTTTTACCCCTGTAGTAAATAATTGATATTGAGTATCTGCCCCCTAGTGGATACTTGATATCTAGTATCTGTCACCGGTTTTCCTGATGATGCGAGGAGAACCTCTTTCGGGCTCTCTATTCTCTGCGTGCGTGGTTTCTATGTTACAAAGACTTTGTATTTCCGTTAGAGCATGTCTAACAAGCCCTTTAAAACCCGCCCACCCTGTAAAAATCCGGCGGGATACGGGATGAGCGCGGTTTAGGCTGTCGGCGGAATACGGGGGCTAGCAAAACCACAGCACCACCCCTTACATATACCGGGCGAAGGTGCGAGTGGGGGTCAAACCCCTCACTCACAACCCTAGCTCCGTCGTGCGCCGCCGCCTCCCCGCTAAGCTCCGGCGAGCAATTCTGAGCCGCTCGCCGCCGCATTTCCACCACCGCTCGCCATGTCTTCACGTTGCTCCAGTTCCGCGTCGCCCGGGAGCGGATCGAAGCGATTCCGCTCGCCGGACAGGCTCGAGGAGGCGTGGCGGCGGCAGTGCAAGCTATCCGCCGCCAGGAGCTGGCGCGCGGCGTGTAGGTACGACGACGCCCTGTACGTGCCGCCGTCGTTCCGCGAGTTCACGCCGGGCGGGCGCTGGTACAAGGAGGATCCGCCGCTTAAGCCGATGAGCGGCCCCGCCTTCGAGAAATGGCACGCCGAATGGGAGAGGAACCACCGGGCAAAGGCGGCGTGGGAGGCGAGCACCAGCGGCGGATTCGCGCCGCCAGCCGGCGAGGAGGCAGAGGAGGCGGAGGAGGGGGAAAACCCCCTCTTCTTGCAGGCGCTGGCCGCGTCCCTCAAGGACGATGCCGACAAGAAGCAGCCGGAGGAAGAAGAGAAGGCAGCGGCCATCGCCGCCGCGCCGTGAAGGAGATGGAGGCGCGGGAGGCGGAGGCGAACGCGGACATCATCTTCCTCAACGACTAGATATGTTCCGAGAAGTCGCGATCTATTAGGATCACGCAATTCTGCATGTATGATTTGTATGTATGATTAACTATGAACTATGAACAAATTTCCTGGGGTTTTAAAATTTTCAAATATACGGGGTTAAATATGGAGTCTGCTAGACGGAATGATCTAGCTATGAGCAATTTTTTGATACGGGGCGGAGAACTCGCGTTTTACGGGGCAGAAAAGTAGAGGATCTATTAGACATGCTCTTATGTTGCAGTAATGAGAAGGGGCAGCCCGTTTGAAGAAAAAAATGACGATCCGTCTCATTTTCTTTATCCACAACTTGTCCAAGATGTTATGATTATTCTTTGATTAATAAAAGTTTCATTTTGAATTCAAAAAAAAGTTTTGCCCAATGGTCATCAGATTTGTATTTCCGCAAAAGAAAATGTAAAAAAAAATAGCCTGACGCGGACTGCTGACCGACTCAAAAACCTCAGGAGACATCTACTACGTACGAGTACAACTCTTGATCGGTTCGTCCTTTTCACAGCGGCGGCGCCCTAAACACGAACGCATCTCTCCCGCCGTCGATGGCGACGCACCGGCACCGAGACCGCCTGAGCGCTCTCCCGGCCGAGGCGCTCGTGCGCATCCTCTCCCACCTCCCGTCCGACGAGGCCGCGCGCGCCTCCACGCTTTCCAGCCCGTGGCGCCGCGTCTCCTACTCCGTCCCCGTCGTCGACCTCGTCGACGGCAAGATACTCAGCCAGAGCCGCCGGGGCAGCGGCAGGTATTTCTTGCCCGTGTGCTTCGACCAGCAGGTCACGGGCGCAGTCCTCTCCAAGGACCCGGGGACGCCGATCCGCGTCTTCCGGCTCCAAGCGCTCGACGCCCCCGCCGACATGCTCGACCAGTGGATCCTCATCGCCGCCACCTCCGGCGCCGAGGACATCGACGTCGAGCTGCGGTACCGGGGCTCCTCCCGCCGCACCATCTGCCCCTTCGGCCGGTCCGCCAGGGCCTCGGCCGACTTCGGCAACGACGTCAGGGGCCGCTACACCAAGACGCCGCGCCAGCTGTTCCGGTGCGACACGCTGCGCCGCCTCTGCCTCACCAACTGGACGCTCGACCTGCCCGCCGGGGGCGTCCTCGTCGCCCCGTCGCTGCACACGCTCCGCCTCAAGCGCATCATGGCGCCAGGCGCAGTGATCCAGCGGCTGGTCGACAGCTGCGAAAATCTCGCCGACCTGAAGCTCGAGGAGTGCCCCAGCGTAGCGGAGATCGCCGTGGCCAGCGCCCACCTGCGGAGCTTCGCCGTCGTCTGCTGCCACAACGCCAAGCTCATCGTGCTGCGCACCAGGCGCCTGCGGTCTCTGCACTACAAGGGCTGCCGCCCACACAACCTGCAGTTCCTCGACGTCCCGAACTACGACGAGGTCGCGGCATTGACCATCGATATCTGCGACGACCTCACAGGCGAAGGGTCACATGAGGTTGCTCCGGTCATGGAGCTCATCAGCCGGTGCAAGAAGCTGAGCTATCTTCACCTTGCCCTACGCCCGTCGATGACTTGCTACAGCAGCGAGTTCACAGCCGTCGCCCGCAGCCTACCCAGACTCCGGAAGCTGGTCCTCAAGGGCTTCATGGCCACGGAGCATGCCATCTGGTCTGTCACCCGTTTAATTGCCGACACCCAACAACTGGAAGTGCTGACGCTGTTTCCTCTCGACCCCATGCGCCCCAAGACGAGGATTGACTACTACACAGATGACGATTCAGATTCAGATACTGACACAGAGAGCTGCTTCATTCAGAACGGCGAAGACCACAACTACTACGTCAATGGGGGTGGTCACGGCTATGGGAATGGCGACGGCCACAACTACGGCAATGGCGATGGTCACGACTATGGGAATGGCAAGACCTGCAAGTACCGCAATGGCAATGGTGGTCATGATTATGACAATGGCAATGTCCACAACCATTATAGTGGCAATGCCCACAACCATTATAATAGGAGTGGCCACAACCATTATAATAGAAGTGGCCACAACCATTATAGTGGCAATGGCCACGACTACGATGATGACGATTACTTTGATGACGACGGTGACTATGATGACGAGGACTATGATGATGGCCACAACTATGACGATGGTGACAACAACAGCAATGGCGACAGCTATGATGCCGGCGATGACTGTGAGATGTATGGGAACATGTGGAAGATGGGCATCCCTTGCTCCAGTCATAACCTGAGAAGCATCAACATTGCTAAATACAGAGGGACTGGCCTAGATAGGATACTTGCAAATTTTCTGCTGTCGAAAGGCAGAGATTTGGAGGAATTCTCGGTGACATTATCAGCTCAACTCTATCCACACAAAGAAGAGATTGCAATGAAGTTTAGATCCTGGCTATGTAATCCTAATGCCACTATAACTTGCAGATAGATGGCAACAAGCTAGAAATAAATACATATATATGTATTATTTTTTTTGAAACGAGGTAAAAGAAGCTTTTTATTCGCTAGAAATATATATGTATCAATTGCTCGAATAAAATTCTCCATAAATTCACTTACGATAATGTTATCGACATTTTATTTGCCATGCGACAGTAATTCAACACAAGTCGCAATAATACAATGGCATCCACATAACTATTGGAAACAAACAAATGTTTCTTAGGCGGACATTGCACTATTTACAGCTCATTAAGTTTCCTATATACTGCAGAACTTGAGAAAATGCTGCTTTATTAAGATATGGCAGGATACAGGAACAAACCTTCATATGGCGACGTGACTGACCCTTTATAGTGATTTGGCTGTTGCAATGACATTTTCTACCGTCAAACCAAGCTCTTTGTATATTTTTCCAGCAGGAGCACTTGAACCGAAACGGTCAATGCCAATGGCTTTTCCTTTTTGTCCGACATACTTCTCCCATCCCAATGTAACACCAGCCTCGATACTAATCCTAGAACTGACATCACGAGGGAGGACACTTTCCTTGTATTCCTCAGACTGCTCCTCAAATAATTCCCAACAAATAAGTGAGACAACCCGGACACATTTCCCCTCCTTCCTCAGCTCATCTGCAGCTTTTGCTGCGATCTCAAGCTCGGAACCTGTGCCAATGAGGATGAGCTCTGGTTTGTTGCCCAGAGAGTTATCAGAAATAACATATCCTCCCTTGGCGGTGCCTTCAACTGATGTGCCCTCCAGCTGCGGGAGTTTCTGCCGAGAGAGTGCAAGGACAGAGGGCCTTTGCCTGTTAATAACTGCAAGCCTGTAAGCCCCCGAGGTCTCAGTACCATCAGCAGGTCGGAGCACTAATATATTTGGCATTGCTCGGAGACTGAACAACTGCTCAACTGGCTGATGGGTTGGCCCATCTTCTCCAAGTCCAATGGAATCATGAGTCATCACATAGATCACTCCTGATCCACATAATGCCGAAAGACGAATAGGAGCTCTCATGTAGTCTGTGAACACGAAGAATGTTGAACAGTAAGGTATTAGGCCAGGGCTATGTAGGGCAATGGCATTACAAATGGCACCCATTGCATGCTCTCTAACACCAAAACGGATGTTTCTCTCTTCAGGAGTGTCTTTTTGGAAATCACCAAACATCTTTAGCAATGTCATGTTTGATGATGCAAGATCAGCACTGCCGCCAAGAAATCCAGGTATTACTTTGGCAAGAGCATTTAAGCACTGTTGAGATAAGTTCCTAGTAGCATCAGCAGGGCTTTCAGGAGTATAGGTCTGCAAAACAAACAAAGAGACGTCAGAATTTTTCGCAATATCTCGAACATATATAATTCTGACACTTCATTTAATATTATAAAGAAACCCATTTTTTGTAGGTTCAGATGAGAACTTACTGGAAGGGCCTTATCCCACTCAGAGGGCAGTTCCCCTGAAATTATGCTATTTAGCTCAGCGGCCTCCTGTTGGTATTTCTTTTCATATTCTGCAAACTTTGCATTCCATTCAGCTTCAAGAGAAGCACCCTCATCAAGATGGTGACGCCAATGACTGTAAGGATTATTTACATAATTAAACTTTAGTGCAGAACAAACAAAGTTCAATATTGTATTAATATGTCCTATTTCCGAACATGAAATTAAGAGCCTTAGTTTAAGTTAAGTCTCCACTGCAGAATTGTTTCCAGCAAGGTTCAGAACAGAGAATTTGAGTTGGCATTCTCCAATAAAAGTAATATGCTATCATGCCAAGGCCATTTCCTAACAACACACACCATTGCCATATAAGATATATATGTACCATTTAAACAGCATCAGAAATAAAAACCATGTCAAGACTGTATGAAGCATGGAACATCCAGAAGAACTCCAAAAAAAAGAACTACTCCCTCCAATCGATAATAAGTGCCATGGTTTTAGTTCAATTTTGAACTAAAATCACGACACTTATTATGGATCGGAGGGAGTACTAGTTTGAATTTCTAACAGAGTTATCTATTTGAGATTACAAATCTCTACAGGTTAGGTTCACCTTGAACTACAATGTACCTTTTCACCTCATCAGGGACATGGAACGGCTCATGCGGCCAGAGAAGATTTTTCCTGGTTGCCTCAACTTCTTTGGAACCTAGAGCGCTGCCATGGACACTGTGGGTGCTTGCCTTGTTAGGAGACCCATAACCAATTGTAGTAGTCACCTACATATACAAAAAAGTTCCTGTTGGCTGTTGTCTGATAAACCTGTATTGAACTGACAAACAAAACAAATATTACTGTCCATTTGCTCACCTTGATAAGAGTTGGCTTATCTTTAACTTCCTTTGCTTCTTTTATAGCTGCACGGATGTCATCATAACCAGTGTTTCCATTCTTCACCCAGATAGTATGCCATCCTAGGGCCTCATATCGAGCAAGCACATCTTCAGTGAAAGCAATATCTGTACTACCATCTATTGATATATGATTATCATCATAGAAGGCAATCAATTTTCCGAGACCCCAATGACCAGCAAGGGAGGCTGCCTCATTCGCAACACCTTCCATTTGGCAACCATCCCCAAGTATGACATACCTAAGACCATCAAGAAAAAAAATCGTATTAACCCTCACCTGTGCACATCAGGATGGTAATTAGTTAATTACATTTGGTCAAGCAAATAAATATTGTTTACGTGTAATGGTCTACGATGGCGAAATCAGGCTTGTTGAAACGAGCAGCCAGATGTTTCTCCGCAAGCGCTAGTCCAACAGAGTTTGCAAAGCCCTGCCCAAGAGGACCTGCACAACATGTGAACAGTTCACCAAGCATAATTTTTTTGCACAGAAAAATAGAAGAAAGTAAACATGATCTAGAATGTTACTAAGTGTACAAGAGGCAAACCAGTTGTGACTTCAATGCCATCTGTTTCAAAATTTTCTGGATGGCCAGGAGTTCTGCTTCCCCACTGCCGGAAAGCTTTCAGATCATCCATCTGTAACAACAAACATGTCTATATAAATAGCATAGATTCAAATCCCTGGTGAGCCACCTGCCATGTATGGGATAGATATGAAATGGAGAAAAATGAATAAGGCCTGGTGCCATAATTCAACTCCCTAGCTTACATGTTTGTTCAATCATTATGAAATAGAAATCTACTTTGAAGTTTCATTTGTTGCTTCAACTACCCTAATTTTGCAAACCATGTAGGATCTAGTTTACTTCATTCTTTTCCAATTATTTCATATATATATGCAGCCCCCTAGAGACGAATATTAATAGTGCAAATAAACAATATGGTGCTATTTATTATATTGTTTTCTATCATCATTTGATGGCACGGGAACTAGTACTTCGGACTGCCAACACTTGATCAAGCTAATAGCGAAACTTAGAAAGTACTACTCCGTACATAAATTTGACAGGGGACTAGCTTCAGAGTTCAGATAGATGCAAAATGAACCACCAATCAGTCAGTTTTCCAACATGCCCACCCAATAGAAATCGCTCCCAGCTAACTGAAATTAGCATCCAATGGTCTTCAAAGATCATTTTAATGTTCCGAACAGAGTTTAACATACTAGCAGAAATGCAGAGTTGTGACGAATCGACATATGCAAGAACGGTTTATGGAAACGAAACATACATGGTATGTGACTCCAACCGAAAATCAACTGAAAAAGTTAAATTTGTAGCTCACCGTGACGCCTTGGTATCCTGCGAGGTGGAGCAGCGCGTAGTGGAGGATGCAGCCGTGTCCGGCGGAGAGCACGAAGCGGTCGCGGTCGAACCAGCCTGGGTTCGTGGGGTTGAAGCGGAGGAACTCGTCGAAGAGGACGTGGCCCAGGGGAGCGCAGCCCATGGGGAGGCCCGGGTGGCCGGAGTTGGCCTTCTCCACGGCGTCCACGGCCAGGAACCGGATGGTGTTCACCGACCGCTCCACCAGCTCCGCCGCCGCCGGCGTCCGGGCGAAGAGCGCGGTCGCCGGTCGGCCGCCGGGCCTGCCGGCGACGAAAGGGCGACGGAAGAGGAGGGAGCCACGGCCGGTCGCCGCCGTGGACGCGGGCGAGGTGGGAATGCGAGCTGGAGTCGGCGTCGTCATGGCTGGCTCTGCGAGGTTTCTCGGGCACGCACGCGTGTCTTGCTGTGTTGGGGAGTGGAGCAGCAGAAGTGAAGTTTGAGTCGCTCAAGTGCGGTGGGATCCATCAATATTTGCACCAAACTGGACAGATGTCACTCCACGTCTCCCCGTCGTTCCTTCTCGAAACAATCAACCTCTCGCGAAATATGCATATACAAACTTTCGTTGACCTGCCAGTTGCATCATCTGTCCATAAATAAGGTTTTTTGGAAGTACTTTATTTTTTGTCTTTGAGTCAAGTTTTTTTATATTACCCAAAAAATGTTTTTTAGATCCATTTTAAATGTAGTTTCATAATGAACAAATTTGATATCATATATGTTGCTCTCTCCAATTTAAATTATTATGTATCTAGATATGTTTTAACTCTAGATACATGCATATCTAGATAAAGTTAAGTTAATTAATTTGGATCGGAGAAAGTAATACTTTTTGACCATGATGTTGCTACTATTTTCTTATAGAAAAACTTTGGCTCAACACTAAGGTTAGATGTACACTTATTTAGGATGGGATCCACGAATAAGTGGTGGTTTGACCCGTCGACATTTCAGGATGTTTATATACCATACATTTAAAAAAAGGTAAAATAAATAAGGAACAAGGGAGTACGAAATTGAAGTTTTCTTTAAATAGAACTCTGCAACATCTGGACAAGTAATAGTAGGTGATCCCCATGCAGCTAGGGTTTCGTCCGCTCCGCTCCAACGGCGCCTACATCGGTCTAACCCGTCTCCAATGGCATTTCAAGCCCTGGAGGAGCGACTGACCATTACCTTGCACCCTCGATAGGGTTCCTGCTTTCTATGTCTTCGTCATGACGGCAAGATGAGGGTGACATCCTAAATTCAATTGAAGGTCATTCCCATCTTATCATCCATTGGATGGTGCGCGTGGACTTGTTGACAAGATGATCTGATCAGTTATCGTGATTGTTGGTTTAATTTCAGGCATGTCCCTCGATGACTTTCATCATTGGATATGAGCTTATTCTTTAAGGCCTTAGCATTATGTTTTGTGGTGTGTCTACTAAAGCAACGTATACTACAATAAAATGTTTATCACATCAAATAAAATGTTCATGTTCAATATTTTCAAAAAAATATCTATTTATTTTTTAAATGTTGAAATTTGATAAGTGTTCATATTTTAAAACTGTTCAAATTCGAAAAAAATTATATCTAAAAAATTAAAGCTTCAAAAAGTTTAAATTTAAAAGGTTAAAAAAAACTGGCCGGCAATACTAGAAGCTGGAAGGGAAAAACCAGTACAACCAAAGAGAAAAGCGAAAGAAAAGAGAGAACTGGAGAAAAAGCCAAGAAAAATTCAATGCTAGCCCAGAACTACCTCAGCCTATGCGGAGTTCCAGATAGCACCCGCAGTGAGCGGAGAATATGATCCACGGGCCTAAACGCATGCATTAGCTGCTACATAGGAGCTCCCGGAGGTGAGTCGGTCGTATTTTTATTCGATCGAATGTGACTAGGGCTGAAGCGGCCTTTGCGTCGGGATAGTTTCTGATTCCTCTACTCTACATGCTCTGGGATACCAATTTATGTGCTTTGTTCCTCCAATGACAAGATTGTTTAGGTTTATAGATTTAAGGTTCAACAAGCTGACAGAGCAATCCAATTGCTTGGAGGTGATAGAGATTCTGAATGATGGAGGATACACGGCTAATGCAGCAATTCCTTTAGTCGAAGATGTATTCATTCAGGCCACGTCCTTCTCAAAAGTAGATCTTAATTTTTGTCCTAGAGAAGCAAATTTTGTTACTCATTTGTCAGCTAAGGTAGTGGATCTATTTGGTTTGAGAAACCACAAATTTTATTGTCTCGATGCTAATTGATGATGTAAGTGTGATTTAAATAATAAATGCCCTCAATAGATATGTTGCCTATCCTCAAAAAAAGTTCGTGTATTGGTGAAAACATAAAAAAACTGAAAAACTTTTCAAAGAATAGGCCGTGGAGATATGAACCAAAAAAGAAATAATGAGAGGTAAATAATGAAAGAGGTAAGGAGAAATACAGCAAGCAAGGGGAACACAAAAGTTCACACAAAAAAAGAAGGTCTTCTTGTCTCCCCATCTACTCAAATCTCAACCGTGTTGACAAAACAACACCCTCTCAGAAAAATCCAGGAATAAATGACCTAGCCAAAAAACGAGGAAGGGTGTGGTTTTTTCTAGTCGGGTTTATAGTTGGATTTTTATTGGTTTCTTTGTCAGTTCTTCGGTTCCATCTCTTTGATTTTTTCTTTTTCTGTTTCATTTTTATCTAATTTTTTTTCAAATTTCCAACAGTTTCTGAAGTACAAACTTTTTTATTTATGAAAAATCAATTATATTGTTTCTTAGTTTGATTAAATTTTAATCTGATTCAAAATTTGTTCAAATTTAAATTTTGTTCATTTTTGGAATTTTTTTAGATTCAAATTTTATTGAGGTTTGAAAACTTCTTCAGATTCAAAATTTGTTCAAATACAAATCGTGTTTAAGTTAGAATTTTGTTCAAATACAAATCTTGTTTTAGTTCGAATTTTGCTCAAATTGAAATTTAATTCAGGTACAAAATAATTGGTGCTTGAATAAGGGATTTCGAACTATGGTTTCACTAGAGTTGGAGCCCCTAGACTACTGATACATCTCAGATGTATCTACTTTTCCAAGCACTTTGCTGAACGATTTGCTCCGGAATTTCACCATACTTGAATAAAAATGTTGTATCTGATATTGTTTTTAGCAAAAGTCTTCTTTCTGTCTGTTTTCGCAGGAAATAAAATCGAGAAATAACCACGGAAGTTTTTAAGCAAAACATGGGGCCTGGAGCTTGGAATCACACGAGAGAAGCCACGAGGCCCAAATAGGGCGCGCCATGCCACTGCGAGCCCATTTGGCCCTTGAACGTCGCCTCTCCTCCCCCTTTCGCGTTATATACCCTAAATACCTACCCAGCCAGAAGCATGGAGATTTTCGCGCAGAGATTGATCTACCATGATTTCGAGGGCTTCTTCACCATCACCACCACCAGCGTCATCACCAACAACCATGTGCTCTCTATGCTTCATCATGTGTGAGTAGTTCTCTGTAGGCTGATGACCCACAAGTATAGGGGATCGCAACAGTCTTCGAGGGAAGTAAAATTCAATTTATTGATTCGACACAAGGGGAGCTAAAAATTATTTGTAAGCCTTAACAGCGGAGTTGTCAATTCAGCTGCACCTGGAAACAGACTTGCTCGCAATAGTTTATAAGTAGTAACAGTTTTATAGCAGTAGCAGTAGTGAAACATAAGCAGCTGTGCAATAAAGACAGCAGTAGTGATTATAGTAAACAGCACGATTAAAATACTGTAGGCATAGGGATGGATGAACGGGCGCTGCATGGATAAGATAACTCATGTAATAATCAAGACTAGGCATTTACAGATAATAATAAAACAGTATCCAAGTACTAAATAACCATAGGCATGTGTTCCGTATATAGTCGTACGTGCTCGCAGTGAGAAACTTGCACAACATCATTTGTCCTACCAGCCGGTGGCAGCCAGGCCTCTAGGGAAACTACTGGTAATTAAGGTACTCCTTTTAATAGAGTACCGAAGCAAAGCATTAACACTCCGTGAACACATGTGATCCTCATATCACAGCCTTTCCCTCCGGTTGTCCCAATTTCTGTCACTTTGGGGCCTCGGGTTCCGGACAGCAATATGTGTATACAACTTGCAGGTAAGATCATAAAACAATGAATATCATCATGAATCAATAACATGTTCAGATCTGAAATCATGGCACTCGGGCCCTAGTGACAATCATTAAGCATAACAAGTTGCAACAATATCATAAAAGTGCCAACAACGGATACTAGGCACCATACCCTAACAATCTTATAGCTATTACATGAACAATCTCATCCAATCCCTACCATCCCCTTCAGCCTACAGCGAGGGATTTACTCACACATGGATGGGGGAAGCATGGATGGTTGATGGAGAGGCGTCGGTGGCGATGATGGCGATGATCTCCTCCAATTCCACGTCCCGGCAGGGTGCCAGAACGGAGTTTCTGATCCCGAGATTGGGTTTTGCGATGGCGGCGGAGTTCTGGATGTCTTCTGGAAAATTGGTCGATATATATCGGGTTTTCGTGTCGTGGGGGAATAAATAGGCAAAGGGGCGATGTCGGCGGAGTCCCGAGGGGGGCTCCCCACACCCCGGCGCCCATGTGGGCCCGGCCACACCGCCCTATGGTGAGGAGGCCGTGGGCCTCCCCCGGGCTTGCCCTTCTGGCTCCGTGTGTCCCTCGGAAAAATAGGAGATTTGGCTTTTGTTTCGTCGAATTCCGAGAATATTGCCCGAACAGCTTTTCTGGAACCAAAAACAGCAGAAAATAGGAACTGTCACTGTGGCATCTTGTTAATAGGTTAGTCCCAGAAAATGTATAATAATAATATATAATGCATATAAAACATGTGACAATGATACATAAAACAAGAATGAAACATCAGAAATTATAGATACGTTGGAGACGTATCATAGGCATGTGAGGTGGATGGGGTTTGGATGTGATTGATCATGTAATCATTCATATGTATTAAGATTTGAGGTGTTTCTCTTGAAGATGTTCATGTATGATTGTTGATACACCTTTGCTATGTTTAATGCTTGTTGCTAAGGCCCGAATGACATGATTTTAGTACTGAGCCTCTATTCCCCCTCATATATATAAATTTGGTATTTATTTGAATGGTGTATTGCTTATTATTATGTTGAATCTGTGAACCCTGGAGTGACAGTTAGGGAAAAACAATAGGAATATATGATAGTTTCAGGATATTGTGTGTTTATGAAGCGTTAATGCTTTGTTTCGGGCTATTCGAAAAGATAGGCCGTAATTGCATGTAGTTTCAAGTTGGCCCCGGTGAAATGGGCAGGCAGGACCAAAGATGTAATGCAAATTTTCTTTGTTAGTATGCATGACTATATTTGGATCACGTACCAGACACAACTGAATTAGAGATAAACGAAATGTTATTATGATTACATTATATGATTAACATCATTCATGCAACAACCCGTTATCACATCATGCCTACACTTTTAGGCACCGAAAGTTACACATCACTATTTTCGGTGTAAACTGGAAATCTGTTGTAATTGTAGATTACTTTGAATCAACTACTATAAAACCATCACTTGTTTGTGAGTTTATTGATATACATGTGTGGCTGAGAGTGACGTCTCAATTGCTAAAATCTTATTGATATTTCGTGTTCCGCTCGAGTCATACTATAAATTTAGGTAATACTTCGGCAATCCCCTATACTTGTGAACGTCATGAATCAACTGTTTCGAAGCCTACTCAACCGGTGAGCGCAAGTATTTGGTATTGGCACCAGGATGTTATGGCAAAAATAACGTTAATGGGGGTTTGGAAGGCCAATGGAAGAAAGTCTCACAAAGCTATAAGTGATCATTAGACAAGAGGAAGTCTTATAATCGAAGCTATGTAAGGAGTAGTGATTGACATGCAACAAATGCACATAGAGCTATATGTGTATGAAAGCTCTCCAATGGAACTAGTGGGGGTGCATCGAACTTGGTTTCTCACGAAGACCTAGAGCACTTTTGAGGAAGCTCATAATTGGAATATACAACCCAAGTTCTATAGTGTAAATTCCCCACATAGTTATACTAGTAAAACATGAAAACTCTCTCACATGGAGTATAGGCGCTAAACATGAGCACAAATGATGACTATGAATACTCCAGGTGCTAAATCATGAGCACAAGTGTGGATAAATGATAGTAATGTTGCCCCCTTTTTCTTTGTTCTTTTTTTTTCTTTTTTCTATTTTTCTATTTTTTTTCTTTTTCTGTTTCTCTTCTCGATGGCCTCCATGGCTCTTTTCACTTTTAGAGGCAACATCCTAATATGACAATACATTTTTTGGTACAAATAACTCATAATGAACAAAACATGATGTATAAAACTGTATGCCTCTGCCAGTGTACCAGGATGTGCAATAATCTAGCGTAACATGGGTAAACCACACATCAGCTGTATAGAATCATGCAAAACAATATATAAATAATAAATGACAGCAAGTCATGTAATGTAAAATGGAAGTTGCATGGCAATATATCTCGGAACAGCTATGGAAATTATGTGGTAGGTAGGTATAGTGGCTGTTTTGAGGAAGATGTATGGGCTTATGTGTAGGAGAACAAGAGAAACTCCCCCCACGGGTTTGGATGTACTGGCGAAGTATGCACAATTCTCAATGTGAGCAAAAGACAATGCACAGTACCTAAGAGGCTAGCAAATTTGGATGGTGGAAGTGCCAAAATCCTAGCTTAACATTAGTCAAAAAGAACTCACAAGCTTATTGCAAACAACTAGCAGGTTCAACATTAAGAGCATGATTAAAATTCACTCCAAGGAGGGCCGTTCACGGTGGCACAAGTACCCCGCTAGATCCCTCGACCTTCAGCACAACTTAGTTATTACGATGAACCCTTAGACATGGAAAGCTATCAAGTCCAACTACACCTTCAACCATTTAAGTAGAGTTTATAGTACGGCACAAGCTTAAAGACAACAATCCACTACTGATTTTAACTTATTTAACCAGCAAGCTTTACCATCTAAATACCTCAAAACGTTTGCAAAGAATCAGGTTATCAAAGCTCAATGATCTACAAGATTATGCAAGTATTTCATTATACCACTACCACATGCAACATTTTCTGAACCAACCAAATAACAATCAATGCTGAGGCTTTCAGCTTTGCCATGAACATGAATAATAAATTAAGAACACAAGTGTTCAAATGAAAAAGCGGAGCGTGTCTCTCTCCCACACAAGAATGTTACGATCCAATTTTATTCAGGAAACAAAAACAAACAAACAAAAATAAAAACACACAGATGCTCCAAGTAAAGCACATAAGATGTGAAAGAATTAAAATATAGTTTCACTAGAGATGACCTGATAAGTTGTTGATGAAGAAGGGGATGCCTTGGGCATCCCCAAGCTTAGACGCTTGAGTCTTCTTGAAATATGCAGGGATGAACCACGGGGGCATCCCCAAGCTTAGACCTTTCACTCTTCTTGATCATATTATATCATCCTCCTCTCTTGATCCTTGAAAACTTCCTTCTCACCAAACTCAAAGCAATCTCATTAGAGGGTTAGTACTCAAAAAACTTTAATCCACTTTAGTTCTGTAGTGACACATTGCAAGAACTCAATAAAACATTAGCTACAACTCTCCATGTCTAGAAATTCTTACTTAAAGTCCACAAGAGACAATGCAAAAAAACAGAGACAGAATCTGCCAAAACAAAACAGCCAGTAAAGATGGAATTTTTCGAGGTACTTCCGTTGCTCAAATGGAAAGCTCCAGTTTAATGAAAGTTGCGTACATATCTGAGGATTACTCATGAGTTTTTTCAGGATTTTTAGATTTTTCTACAGAGATAAAAACTCAAAACCGTGACAGCTAGAAATCTGTTTCTGCGCAGAAATCCAAATCTAGTATCAACTTTCTATCAAAGACTTTACTTGACACAACAATGCAAGAAAATAAAGATACAAAGGAGTAGTTACAGAAGTAAGAAAGCTCCTTGACTCAAATAAAAGAAAAATTACAGAAATAAAACAATGGGTTGTCTCCCATAAGCGTTTTTCTTTAAGGCCTTTCAGCTAGGCGCAGAAGATTTTAATGATGCTCACATGAAAATAGAAAATGAAGTAAAAAGGACCATCAAGAAGCAAATTTGAAACACATTTAAGTCTAACCCGCTTCCTATGCATAGGAATCTTGTACACAGATAAATTCATGAAGAATAAAGTGACAAGCATAGGAAGATAAAACACGAGTAACTTCAAAATTTTCAGCATGTAGAGAGGTGTTTTAGTACCATGAAAATTTCTACAACCATATTTTCCTCTCTCATAATAATTTCCAGTAGCATCATGAACAAACTCAACAATACAACTATCACATATAGCATGCTTTTCATGATTTACAAACACATAATTTTTATCAAGCTCAAAAATAGTGGGATCAAAACTTTCAAACCCACTTTTTAAAAATCTATAACAAGATGATTGATCATTCTCAAGAGATATGGGACTCCTAGATAAAGTTAAGACCTCTCCAATCCCATTTTCATTAGTAGTACAATTAATATTATCAAGTAACATAGGACCATCATCTAGAGCTTTATCATAAACATTTGCTAAGCAAAACTCTTTAGTACCATGCATTTCGATATCAGGCACAAACAAATCATTTTCATAAGATTTATCAAAATAGCATGGATTATCATAGATAACATTAGCATAATTATTCTCACAAGTTTTACTCATAGGGAATATTTCAAGAGAATCCACAGGAACATAACATTCATCCTCCTTTGGTAAGCATGGAGGACAATCAAATAGTGTAAGAGATAAAGAGTTACTCTCATTAGAAGGTTGGCATGGGTAGCTAATCCATTCTTCCTCCTTTTTTTCATCACTCTCCTCCTCTTTTTCATCCAATGAGCTTTCAGGTTCATCAATTTCCTCTTTCACAGGTTCCTGCAAATTGTGAGTGCATTCTTGTGCATGAATGAGTCTCTCTTTATAATCAATGATATAAGAATTATTGCTGCAATGTTTTATGAAATAATCAAGGATAGAAGAGACATAATCTTTAAGGTCCTTACAAGCAATACAAGTTTCATAATTTTTAGCCATGAAGGATTCTATCTCAGAGGCTCCCATAAATAAAAAAATTGTTCTACTTCTTCGAACCCAAGATGAATATAGTCATTCCAATGATAGTCCACAATTAAAACTTCTTCACTAAATCCACATTGAAATTTAAGATGTTTAGTATCCTGTTTAGAGCAACAGTTTATATCATGGCATTTAAGCAAGATTTAGCAATTGTATTCAATTTTTCTAACACGACACTCATGACTTTACCCTTTCCTGATTCTCTATAATGCATATATAATTCTATAAGCTCCATACAGGTTATGGGTTCTTCCATAACAACAGTTTTTAATTTTTTGGTTTTTCAATTTTTTATGGATTTTCGGGTATATAAAAAAAATAAAATAAGACAAAAACAAACTACACAAAAGTAAACTAAGCAAAATAATACTAGACAGAACTAAACTAAGCACAAATAAACTAGACAAAAGTAAACTAAGCAAAACAAAATAAAATAAAAACAGAGAGAGAGGTAGAGTGTACTCCCCAGGTGAACTTATGAGTAGAGCTATGCTCCCCGGCAACGGCGCCAGAAAATAGTCTTGATGACTCACAAGTATAGGGGATCGCAACAGTCTTCGAGGGAAGTAAAATCTAATTTATTGATTCGACACAAGGGGAGCCAAAGAATATTTGTAAGCCTTAACAGCGGAGTTGTCAATTGAGCTGCACCTGATAACAGACTTGCTCGCAATAGTTTATCAGTAGTAACAGTTTTATAGCAGTAGCAGTAGTGAACTATAAGCAGAAGTGCAATAAAGATAGCAGTAGTGATTATAGTAAATAACAGGATTAAATTACTGTAGGCATAGGGATGGATGAACAGGCACTGCATGTATAAGATAACTCATGTAATAATTAAGACTAGGCATTTGCAGATAATAATAAAACAGTATCCAAGTACTAAATAACCATAGGCATGTGTTCCGTATATAGTCGTACGTGCTCGCAATGAGAAACTTGCACAACATCTTTTGTCCTACCAGCCGGTGGCAGCCGGGCCTCTAGGGAAACTACTGGTAATTAAGGTACTCCTTTTAATAGAGTACCGGAGCAAAGTATTAACACTCCGTGAACACGTGTGATCCTCATATCACAGCCTTCCCCTCCGGTTGTCCCAATTTCTGTCACTTTGGGGCCTCAGGTTCCGGACAGCAATATATGTATACAACTTGCAGGTAAGATCATAAAACAATGAATATCATCATGACTCAATAACATGTTCAGATCTGAAATCATGGCACTCGGGCCCTAGTGACAAGCATTAAGCATAACAAGTTGCAACAATATCATAAAAGTACCAACAACGGATACTAGGCACCATGCCCTAACAATCTTATAGCTATTACATGAACAATCTCATCCAATCCCTACCATCCCCTTCAGTCTACAACGAGGGATTTACTCACATATGGATGGGGGAAGCATGGATGGTTGATGGAGAGGCGTCGGTGGCGATGATGGCGATGATCTCCTCCAATTCCCCGTCCTGGCAGGGTGCCAGAACGGAGTTTCTGATCCTGAGATTGGGTTTCGCGACGGCGGCGGAGTTCTGGATGTCTTCTGGAAAATTGGTCGATATATATCGGGTTTTCGCGTCGTGGGGGAATAAATAGGCAAAGGGGCGATGTCGGTAGAGTCCCGAGGGGGGCTCCCCACACCCCGGCGCGCCTGTGGGCCCGGCCGTGCCGCCCTATGGTGAGGAGGCCATGGGCCTCCCCCGGGCTTGCCCTTCTGGCTTCGTGTGTCCCTCGGAAAAATAGGAGGTTTGGCTTTTGTTTCGTCGAATTACGAGAATATTGCCCGAACAGCTTTTCCGGAACCAAAAACAGCAGAAAACAGGAAGTGTCACTGTGGTATCTTGTTAATAGGTTAGTCCCAGAAAATGTATAATAATGATATATAATGCATATAAAACATGTGACAATGATACATAAAACAAGCATGAAACATCAGAAATTATAGATACGTTGGAGACGTATCATAGGCATGTGAGGTGAATGGGGTTTGGATGTGATTGATCATGTAATCATTCATATGTATTAAGATTTGAGGTGTTTCTCTTGAGCATGTTCATGTATGATTGTTGATACACCTTTGTTATGTTTAATGCTTGTTGCTAAGACCCGAATGACATGATTTCAGTACTGAGCCTCTATGCCCCCTCATATATATAAATTTGGTATTTATTTGCATGGTGTATTGCTTATTATTATGTTGAATCTGTGAACCCTGGAGTGACAGTTAGGGGAAAACAATAGGAATATATGATAGTTTCAGGATATTGTGTGTTTATGAAGCGTTAATGCTTTGTTTCGGGGTATTCGAAAAGATAGGCCGTAATTGCATGTAGTTTCAAGTTGGCCCCGGTGAAATGGGCATGCAGGACCAATTTTCTTTGTTAGTATGCATGACTATATTTGGATCACGTACCAGACATAATTGAATTAGAGATAAACGAAATGTTATTATGATTACATTATATGATCAACATCATTCATGCAACAACCCGTTATCACATCATGTCTACACTTTTAGGCACCGAAAGTTACACATCACTATTTTCGGTGTAAACTGGAAATCTTTTGTAATTGTAGACTACTTTGAATCAACTACTATAAAATCATCACTTGTTTGTGAGTTTATTGATATACATGTGTGGCTGAGAGTGACGTCTCAATTGCTAAAATCTTATTGATATTTCGTGTTCAGCTCGAGTCATACTATAAATTTAGGTAATACTTCTCATCAAAAATTTCAGCAATCCCTATACTTGTGAACATCAGCTACGTCGTGAGATGGTGTACAAATAAGGAAATTAATTCATTTATTTCAATGAGCAAACGAATTACTGGGCCAGCCCACCTAGGATCGCCTTCATGCTATGCATCGCTCGCGTGCTGCTAAACGCGCGTTAGGATAGCGACACCCAACACAAAGAAATAGCGTCCTCCAAACGCTACATTTTGGGGACGCGACGCTATTAGCGGGTTTGGGATATTTCCGTCCGCCCAGGCGATGAATATTTTTCTACGGATTCTTTGTGGGTTGACAAAGTTAGGAAGGAAGTTGAGTGTGCTCCTCGTCCTTCCTAATCCAACTAATTGGCCCTTGCACTTGCACGTCTGGCCGCCATGGAGAAGAACCACGCAAGCTTCCTATACAGTATGATTCTTCTTGACGTGCAAAGCTAGCACTGGAAGCATCGTGTGACCAAACGTGGTCGACGACGCTGGCATGGAGATTGGAGAAGAATCACACGAGCTTTTCTGGGCAATATTCATCTTGTCGTGCAAAGCTAGCACCAAAAGCAGCTGCATTTTTTTTAAAGCTGCGGTTGATTCTGATGCAGAAGTGCAAGTTGGGCCTTTGGTTGTTATTCTTTGGTTTTGTGTGCAACACCTTCCATCTGGCAACCATCCCCAAGTATGACATAACTAAGACCATCAAGAAAAAAAAATCACATTAACCCTGTCCCGGAGCACATCAGGATGTTACTTATATTTGGTCAAGCAAGTAAATATTGTTTACGTGTAATGGTCCACGATGGTGAAATCAGGCTTGTTGAAACGAGCAGCCAGATGTTTCTCTGCAAGCGCTAGTCCAACAGCGTTTGCAAAGCCCTGCCCTAGAGGACCTGCATAACATGTGAACAGTTCACCAAACATTTGGTTATTCCCACATAAAAATAGAAGAAAGAAACAAAGATTAACAGAGTTATCTATTTGGGATTACGAATCTCTACAGGTTAAGTTCACCATGAACTACAATGTACCTTTTCACCTCATCAGGGACATGGAACGGCTCATGCGGCCAGAGAAGATTTTTCCTGGTTGCCTCAACTTCTTTGGAACCTAGAGAGCTGCCACTCCGATGGTCATCCATGGCGCTCGCACGCAGCGTGATGGCTCCTCTCTCCTCTCCTCGACAAGTAAAAGTCAAAATCAAAGTCACACGCGTACCCCGTACGCGGTTGATGGTGGTGGGCTAGTATTTATAGAGAGGAAAGCGGCAGCTCTGAGTTCTGAGGAAAAAGAGGCATGGCGGGAAGAAGAGATGGAAGTATTTTTGCGAGAGAATTGCTTATTTGGCCCTCTCTCAAATTTGGATGCCTTTTTTGGCCCTGGACAAGTTTGTTGTCCCTTTTTGACCTAATTTTTTTTGGATGAGTTCCTTATTTGACCCTCTAGTGCAATTTTTAAACTAGTAGCTGTGTGAGAAGACGCTTTTGCCCCTGCTGCAATATGTTACAAATTTGCACTAAAAATGTTGTATATAATTGGTCAAACTTATTGGAATTGTTATAAAATCGAATATTTATCCATATAACTATTTGAATTGAAAAACTGAGCTCAGATTTGAAAAAAATCATTTTTTTTAGATCAAGTCCGCCACGCATGTATGTATAGCGCCCCCAGCAGGTACGGTAATCGTGGCCGGCAAATGTTCAAAATGAAAATGGTTAACGTGGCTAGCGCGGAAACAAGGCATCGTACGCACAATATATTTTTCTGTTCCATTAATTAATCGACTCCTTGTTGATTACGTGATCAAGATGGACCATCACCTGGTCTATCGGATACACGTGTCGCGCAAGGAGATGCACCTGTACGTGTGCTTCAACTCCTTGTTGGTTACGATTTTTTTTACTGTAACTAGGGCGGGTGTTAGCCAGCCTAAACATGTATTAAGTCAAGTTGCCTATGAGACTTTTCAACCTCTACAAGATGGGTTCAAATGAACCAGAGTACACGAGGGTTACAAGATAGGAGAAGAAAAAGGAAAACACACAAGCGACATCACCGCCTGCTAGCGCCGGCGAGGCGGAGGACGGGCGAAAAGATCGGGCGCCCCAGGGGAGGCCAGGCCCCATCCGAGCAGCCCAGCGCGAGAACCAGCCAGCTGTCGCCGCCAGCCACCTGAGGGCTTCGCCCATAGACGTATGCCGGCGGCGGCGACGGGAGGGCCGGCAAGGAGGGGGTAGCGGCGCGGTGGCTAGGGTTTCTGCCCGGGTCGCCTCAAGGGAGATGACACGAGGGCTCCTATTTATCTCTCGCTGAATGAAATGATGCCTTTTGTTGGTTACGATTCCATTCATAAACTTCGTCCAATCATAAGGGAGTAAATTCTGTTTCAAATACTTGTAAAGAATAATAAATTTTCAAGCCACACTTTTGTGGACACTTGTACTGTCACTCATCCGCACTAATTTTGTGAACTTGGCAGCATGTACGTACTTATTTTGTGAACTTGGCAGCATGCATGTGACCATCCCGTGTGGTCTATATATATGTCCACTGGTTGTGATATTTGTATATTTGGGTACTTTTGAAACTTCTACATTATGTGTTATGCATTCTACTTATATATATGAACCGCATCCGGTTTCACAGGAGGTTTTGTCAAAATTTAGTTTTTTTTCAAATATGAGCTAAGTTTTTCAATGCAAACATTTATATGAACAATTATTTGATGGTATAATAATTCCAATAACTTATACCAATTATATTACAACATTTCTACTGCAATTTTGTCACATGTTGCAGTAGGGGCAAAATCGTCTTCTCACACAGCTACTAGTTCAAAAATTGTACTAGAGGGCCAAATAAGGAACTCATCCAAAAAAAATTAGATAAAAAAGGACAGCAAACTTGTCCAGGGCCAAAAAAGGCATCCAAATTTGAGAGAGGGCCAAATAAGGAATTTTCTCTATTTTTGCTGCTTTGTTCTCCTTCTTGATGGGATAGATGGGCAGCTGAGATTCGATGTGCCACGGATCCATGACGTGGACAATGGCCTGCTCAAATCATCAATGACTCAGTAATTACGACGGACAGCTAGGTGTTCTTCCGGTAATCATGCGGTTTCCCAGTGGGACTCTTGGGGAATGCCTGCATGCATCCTATTCTTCAGGAACTGCACAGGTTTATAGGTGATTATGTTCGGACCGAGGTGTGTAGGTCCGGTTGCAAAGGATTATTTAGCAACCTAACGTTTCCACTAGCCCAAATAAATACTGGATTCCGTTCGTCATTTCTCCGAGCGGCTCCTTCCTTATCTCACGGAACGGTAGCCAGCAAATAATTGACGAGGGATGATGATTATTTCATATACGGCATGTTCGTCCCTGTAAACGAGGATCCACGCTAATCACGGGTGTGGGAAGCTCCCCCGATTTTCGATTTCAGTTCATGTGTTGGACATATCAAGATCCTACTTTTTGAGAGCTTGCACATATTTCTAGATCGTAAATTTTATTAACATAATACAAAATATATATCATAAAATATATATTATTAGAAAGCTTAGATGTTTCACTTTTTAATAATATAATTTTTGGACAGAGATTTGGTGCACATGGGCACCAGTGATCTCGTTTTTTAAAAAATAAAAAATAATAATTTTGAGTTGTAAAAAATTCTGGAAAAAAACCCACAAATAGTCAATGATGTATCCCACAAATGGGCAAAAAATCAATTTCAAATACTTAATATTTTGAGCTACACAAAAATAACAAAATTGTAGATCTGAGTAGTCATTTTCAAATCTCCAAGACATATCAGAATTTGTCATTTTTGTCCAGGTCAAAATAAAAATAATTTCGGATTGGGATTTTCCATGATTGTGGCATGTATCATTGGTAATCTACAGAATTATTTTTATGATTTTTTATAACTTGTAAAAACATTTTTTAATTTTTTTAACTGAGCGAGAGCACTGGAGCTCGTGTGCTAAAAGCACTTTTCGATAATTTTTGTACTATAAACTTGATATTATGTTGGTCAAATAGGCAATCTAGGAATAAGCGTAAGTCCTATGAACTGGAACGGAGGAAGTACTACTTGCATATTGACGTAACGGACTGTTATTTTCTGAACTTTCGTTGCCAGTTCTCTTTTTGGGAAAAATATGTATCCATGTAGATGTGGTAAGAGAAATGTTCACGGAAAGATTATACACGTGCGAACAGAAAATACATATACACTAAGAAATCTAGCGAAAATGACAAACAAGGGAGATTTAAGGAAAAACTTCAAGCTCTCCCAAGGGGCGACGGTTGCACACTTCAAAGACATGTGGGAGGCCAAGGTGCCGCTTAAGATCAAAATTTTCTCCTGGCAATTGGCCCTGGATAAGCTCCCCTCTAACCTGCAAATCGCAACTCGCCACGGCCCGTCTCTTCTGCCCGGGTCGCCTCAAGGGAGATGACACGAGGGCTCCTATTTATCTCTCGCTGAATGAAATGATGCCTTTTGTTGGTTACGATTCCACTCATAAACTTCGTCCAATCATAAGGGAGTAAATTCTGTTTCAAATACTTGTAAAGAATAATAAATTTTCAAGCCACACTTTTGTGGACACTTGTACTGTCACTCATCCGCACTAATTTTGTGAACTTGGCAGCATGTATGTACTTATTTTGTGAACTTGGCAGCATGCATGTGACCATCCCGTGTGGTCTATATATATGTCCACTGGTTGTGATATTTGTATATTTGGGTACTTTTGAAACTTCTACATTATGTGTTATGCATTCTACTTATATATATGAACTGCATCCGGTTTCACAGGAGGTTTTGTCAAAATTTAGTTTTTTTTCAAATATGAGCTAAGTTTTTCAATGCAAACATTTATATGAACAATTATTTGATGGTATAATAATTCCAATAACTTATACCAATTATATTACAACATTTCTACTGCAATTTTGTCACATGTTGCGGTAGGGGCAAAATCGTCTTCTCACACAGACTACTAGTTCAAAAATTGTACTAGAGGGCCAAATAAGGAACTCATCCAAAAAAATTAGATAAAAAAGGACAGCAAACTTGTCCAGGGCCAAAAAAGGCATCCAAATTTGAGAGAGGGCCAAATAAGGAATTTTCTCTATTTTTACTGCTTTGTTCTCCTTCTTGATGGGATAGATGGGCAGCTGAGATTCGATGTGCCACGGATCCATGACGTGGACAATGGCCTGCTCAAATCATCAATGACTCGAGTAATTACGACGGACAGCTAGGTGTTCTTCCGGTAATCATGCGGTTTCCCAGTGGGACTCTTGGGGAATGCCTGCATGCATCCTATTCTTCAGGAACTGCACAGGTTTATAGGTGATTATGTTCGGACCGAGGTGTGTAGGTCCAGTTGCAAAGGATTATTTAGCAACCTAACGTTTCCACTAGCCCAAATAAATACTGGATTCCGTTCGTCATTTCTCCGAGCGGCTCCTTCCTTATCTCACGGAACGGTAGCCAGCAAATAATTGACGAGGGATGATGATTATTTCATATACGGCATGTTCGTCCCGTAAACGAGGATCCACGCTAATCACGGGTGTGGGAAGCTCCCCCGATTTTCGATTTCAGTTCATGTGTTGGACATATCAAGATCCTACTTTTTGAGAGCTTGCACATATTTCTAGATCGTAAATTTTATTAACATAATACAAAATATATATCATAAAATATATATTATTAGAAAGCTTAGATGTTTCACTTTTTAATAATATAATTTTTGGACAGAGATTTGGTGCACATGGGCACCAGTGATCTCGTTTTTTAAAAAAATAAAAAATAATAATTTTGAGTTGTAAAAAATTCTGGAAAAAAACCCACAAATAGTCAATGATGTATCCCACAAATGGGCAAAAAATCAATTTCAAATACTTAATATTTTGAGCTACACAAAAATAACAAAATTGTAGATCTGAGTAGTCATTTTCAAATCTCCAAGACATATCAGAATTTGTCATTTTTGTCCAGGTCAAAATAAAAATAATTTCGGATTGGGATTTTCCATGATTGTGGCATGTATCATTGGTAATCTACAGAATTATTTTTATGATTTTTTATAACTTGTAAAAACATTTTTTAATTTTTTTAACTGAGCGAGAGCACTGGAGCTCGTGTGCTAAAAGCACTTTTCGATAATTTTTGTACTATAAACTTGATATTATGTTGGTCAAATAGGCAACCTAGGAATAAGCGTAAGTCCTATGAACTGGAACGGAGGAAGTACTACTTGCATATTGACGTAACGGACTGTTATTTTCTGAACTTTCGTTGCCAGTTCTCTTTTTGGGAAAAATATGTATCCATGTAGATGTGGTAAGAGAAATGTTCACGGAAAGATTATACACGTGCGAACAGAAAATACATATACACTAAGAAATCTAGCGAAAATGACAAACAAGGGAGATTTAAGGAAAAACTTCAAGCTCTCCCAAGGGGCGACGGTTGCACACTTCAAAGACAAGTGGGAGGCCAAGGTGCCGCTTAAGATCAAAATTTTCTCCTGGCAATTGGCCCTGGATAAGCTCCCCTCTAACCTGCAAATCGCAACTCGCCACGGCCCGTCTCTGGGCGGGTGTGCGCTCTGTGGTGCGCCCGAGGATGCTGCTCATATTTTTTCACCTGCTCTACGCCTCAGTTCACCTGGGCAGTGCTGCGCCAGTTACTCGGGTGCAACTGGAGACCAGCTAACTTCCCACAGTTTCATGCTATTCTCGCTAGTTGTACGGGTTTTACTCGCCATATCCTCTGGGCCCTTTTCCTTGCCCAATCTTGGACCCTCTGGACGATCCGCAACAAACTAACCATCGAGAGAAAAGTGATTTCTCATCCAGCTGACATTATCTTTAAAATTGTCATTTTTCTGCAGCTCTGGAGGCCCAAGTTCAAGGACAGGGCAAGGGAAGGTCTAAGGTGGATGGAGCGAGAGCTAAGGGAGTTGTACGCGTCCATGAAGCCAAGAGTCTGAAGATCCGGCAGGACCGATCCCTCGGTTGCTGAGTTACCCTCTTTCGCGCGAGCGTTGGCATCGGGCGTCATCCTCCTCTGTCTACCTACGATAGATGTTTGTTTTTGCTGTTTTTACCTATTTGGTGAAACTGTATGTCGCAGCATTGTTGTACTCGTAATCCTGTGTGATACATTGGCTTTATTAAGTTAAAGTCGGGCAATAAAGTTGCCTTTTATCTAAAAAAAGATTTAAGGAAAAACAAAAGTAGTAGTTGAACTAGTTAAAATAGATATAAATCTCGAATCAGCAAGAAATTTTACTGTTACTGTTAGGATAGCCGCAAAACCAGGAAAATCTCTTAGTCCAAATATCAATAGAACAAACTACATTTGCTAGTAAGTTAAATATTAATTAAAATTTGCCATGACTTCAATATTTTTTAACATTTACATCATACATAATACATTAGATAATTCAATCGGTCACATATTTAAACAAAGAGAATGGAAGTTAAATAATCGATGGCGTTTGTATCTAACAAGCTCATGACAAAAACAGGTGCATCCAGCACATCAGCTCAAGATCGAAAGCAAGAAACAAAAAAAAAAAAGCATCTGGATGCAGCGATCACCAGCTCCACTTCTCTTCCCTTGATGCTGCTGCATTTCACTTCGCTTCTGTTCAGAAATTCCATGACAGCTCCACTTCAAACGGAACACATTCAACTAGCTCTACATAGCTATGCCAATCCGCGGAGATTAATAGTGAAGAAACCAGTTGAAGATGCAGCAGCCTTGGGCCTTAGCTCAATAGTACCTAACTGGCTACAACATCACTTCAAAAATTAACAAATAAAGCATGTTTTGTTCCATTCGGTTCGGTCCAGCAGCCATGGCTCCCTCACTCCCTCCTGCATAGCTCCAACACCAACGAGAGGGCGCCACGGCAGCTTGCTGCTGCATGTACTGGTTGGCCAGTCCATCCATCACCTGCAAAACAACACCAAGAAAGGTTCACCGATATGAACGGCACAAGAAACTACTAGTACTCAACATACAAACGAGATAGAATTCAGAGCTAGAGCGGGCACAAAGAATGACCAGTAAGGATGTGAGCTGAGTAACAGTTGCTTCGACATCGTCTCAGAAGTCCACAGAAATGATAAGATTTAGAGCCAGCAAATTTGATGGACCAAACCATTAGAGTAGTTTAAACAAAACAGGAAGGCAATCAGTGAAACATGTGCAATCAGTGAAATAAACTAATTCGAAAACCAGAAATTTGAGCACATGTGCATGGTGTTAAATAGCTGAAACATTCATGAGTATTGCAATGCACATGGCTAAGCTGAAACGGTGAATAATGCGGGCATGCGAGATATTCATTTGACTTTAGAAAAACGGAATCAACACTGGACATCTCTCCATCTAAACTATACTAGAGCCCAGAGCCAAATAAACAAAGCAAAATATTATAACGAACGTCTTCCAGAATGTCAATTTGAACAGCAACATTATCTAAACCAACAACATTATGGTGCAGCAAGATTAGAAGGCTATCAAGTTTTTGTGTAACTAGAACCAACAAACATGATGGTGCATTAAAATCAAAACTAAATTGGATCTACAGCTAGAGAAGAACAAACAACTACATCCTAGGTTTTATTAGGACGAAAGACGTTTTCCGTTTTCACTACGATAACTACTATGTGATTATAAGATTAGATTCCACGATGCCAACAAGAAGTAACCACCAATTATGCTACACATTGGTGGACAGCTTGACAGGAGATGAGCAAAATGTAATTGGAAAGTATACTAGCACCCAACAAAAGAAACAAGTTCTAATGGTAGAGCAACCTCACCTCAAGTACCTTCACGCTGAATACCACCAGCCCCATCTCAGAGAAAATGGCACAACAACAACATGCCTGGGTTGAGCAGCATGAAAGACATCCATGCATAAAGTTCATACTTTTGCAGTGCCCCATCTTCGTGATGTAGCTTCGAGGAAAAGAACAATCAGCTGTTGGAAGAAAGTGGTCAGTTGGTCAGGTGACATGCTTATTGTTGTGGGACTGATACTACAAAAAAATGGAAATGATGAAATCTAAAGATCATAATATGACGTATATATAATTGTATATATTGATAAAAAACAATGAAAATGTTCAAAAGTACAAGGAACATGTGTTACAAACATAATTTTGTTAAAAGGGGTTACTAATTAATCAAATCATTCATCCATAGGCAACATATTACGCAACCGAAGACAACAGAATTAGGCAACCAAAGGAAAACCACATGCTGTGCATCCCTAAAACTAGAAGCCAAGTCTAGGCATAAGCAAAGATGTTCATCTGTGAGAAGCACTTCCATAAGTATGTGTTGTAGTTGTACTGAACAAAGCAAACCAGTGAGAAGTGATGGGGGAGAAAGGTCATAACCCGCAAGCTGAAGATGAGCATGCTGCTGGGGCAAGGAAGGAGACAAATCAGATGGCCTACTCGCGTCATTCCCTTGAGTGTCATCTCAGAAGGCAATGACCACATGGACGCCTTTTCCCATATCAATGCTGACGTTCTCTCAATTTTTGTGTGCGACACCCTCTTCCTTGGCATGGACCACCTCAGAAACCTCCTGCGGTCCGGCTTTCGCCATCGCTCCTGTTATTTTATGATCCAAATTCAGATGCTAAAGGGAGGCTAACTTCTGACGAGCGGAGCGAGGCCCGTCGCCGGAGGCTTGGGCCGAAGCGTAAGGTGCTGGCACATGGGACCCGCATGTCATCCTCTATGTACAATAAAATTTCTTTTCTTAGATTTTTTTTACCCCCTATTTTTTGGTCACTTGCCTTTTTCTTTCGATCATATGCCGCCTTTGAAATTGATGTCGCAGGTGGCTCAAGGGTCCCACATGTCAGCATCTATGAACAATAAACCATTCCTTTGTTAGATTTATTTTTTACCCCTAATTTCTGGCTATTTGCCTTTTTCTTTTGATCCCCTGCCCCCTTTGAAACGCTGCTGGCAGGTCGGTCCCACATGTCATCCTCTATGAAGAATAAAAGTTTCCTTTTTTGGATTTATTTTTGACCCCTAATTTCTGGCTATTAGCCTTTTTCTTCTGATCCCTGCCGACTTCGAAATGATGAGGATGCTGCTGGCAGATCGGTCCCACATGTCAGCCTCTATGAACTATAAATGTTTCCTTTCTAGGATTTATTTTTTACCCCTATTTTCGGGCTACTTGCCTTTTTCTTTGAAACGTTGAGGACGCTACTGTCTCATGGGTCCCACATGGCATCCTCTCTGAACGATAAACCTTCATTTCTTGTTAACTACAGGTTTATCAGTATTATTTTTGCAGACTAATACAAGCTCTTTCGCTCCAAGATCTTGCAAGTTGATAGATTAAATCATGGAATTATCAGGATATGTTTTAAATTTCAAATCCACTTTATGAATTTTTAAAAATACCGTTATCCATGTGGTTATGGAGCGATCAAGGATTTTCATATTGTGCATGAGCAGTTTGAAAAATTGGAACCCAATAATTCAAAATAAATAAAAACAACTTTTATGTAGAATCTCCGTGTTTTTTTGCCAATCATAGGATCTGTTTTTCATTAGAAAAGGGCCGAAATTGCATGAGCAGAAAGGCCCATTTGTGGTTATTGGGCTTCGACAGCCGGAACAAGTAGACCGATAACAATTACCATGTAGATGTTCGTTGGCAACCCAAAAGTGAAATATTGGGCCCAACATGGGAAGGTTGAACAGTACTTTTTCTATTGGGAAGGTGGTACATGGGGTTATCCTGACAATAAAAAATGGAACATGGGTTACTGAAGGTTGCCCATTTGTGCCCAATATGTTTGTCAGCAGGAGCTTTACCTTCCGCCGCCGCCGCCATGGTCGAGCTAGCGGTACGGCGGCGTCTCGAGCTCGGGGTAGCGCAGCGTCTGCGCGCGCCCCAAATTAAGGTACCTATTAAGCGGAGATACGTACCGGCGACGAGCACATCGGCCTCGCGACGGCACCTACGATAGGCTCGGCTGGCCTTGGGGCATTTACCCCTAGCCTCTTCCATGCTCAAGTTTTAGAAATGTTTCTGGCTCTGTTCAACACTGGATCAAATTTATCAACATGACCATTTTTATGGAGTAGCAACGAGTTGAATCTCTCAAAACTCTTTAAGTTCTGCAATATAACGACTAATTGGGACTACCTTATACAAAATGATTACATATCCTTATTTTGGAAGCAAGCAATCACACACTTATAGTTTGCTAGTCAGCTGCACGTAACGTTAAAAATCGGCAATTATAATGAATAAACCTGTAATCTTCACTTAAAATGCATTAAGGAGCATCAAATTTGACAAATCAAACCATGTCTTACTGAAAATTGACATGTCTTTCTCATGCAGAAATTAAAATTATCCATGCATGTGCGTTTATACAGGTTAAGTTTTGCACGTATTATTTTTTGTACTAACTTTTCTGACTACCTTCAAAGCTCCAATCCTTCTTCATCATCTTTGTTGTACCGCACTGATGCAAGTGAATGCGAGCTGCTCGCCAGACGCGACTTCGTGTCCGATATGTGTACATGTACTATGCCTTCTCCATCTAGTGCTAGTTACGCCTCTGTGCTAATTAATTCTATCCCAGTGCCTACATCCAGCACAAACCTCTGTCATTGCAGCTGTGACTCACCTCGACCATTGGAGCCCAATCACAAGAGCCTATCATACAGATCACCTCGCTGGTGTAGCAATGGCATGTGTCAGAAGAGCCCATATGCCGTGCCCTACAGGGACGCCTGCGGGGGGTGCGGGGGGCGGCAGCCCCCCGCGGTACGGATCGTTGCCACCGTCTATATATATTCTCTGTAAGCCGCCGCTAGGGTTTCATCGCATCATTGTACACCCACGGCGTTTGTAAACACCACCGAAATAGTGAAGTTTTGCTGGCTGGCGCCCGTGGTTTTTCCCTTGTGTGTTGCAAAGGTTTTCCACGTTAAAATCTCGTGTCCTCTGTAGTGTTTTTCTTTTCGTTCTTCGTTTATTGTGCATCTCGATTATAACAGCTCCCATGCTCCCTGCCACCGATGACATCTTTAATACTCCCGATGCTCAGTGACAGGCATCGGGGAACCTGTAAGAGGAAGGTGAGACGAGGGCTGCCACCTGGAGCTTAGTCCTCGCTGCCTTGGCCAAGTTGAGCGATCGAGGAAGAGCTTGTAACAGATGTACCAGATCTTCAGCGTTGAAGTCTGAAAAAATTGACAAGTGAAATATGATGAGAGGGTTGCTTAAAATATAATCTGCAGTGTTGAAACAAACTATGGAGTCAAATAGGATTTTATATGTTTCAAGGAACTTCTCTAACTTGCAGGAAATAACATGACAAAAGTACATAATTAAAGTTTTTCGAGCAACATCTTCAACTATTCCAGGCTGTGTCATATGTAACAGTTTTTTTTTGTTAAATCACCACAGAAAGCAGGATGCTTGATGTCAAAACTGGGTGCTTTGCATTGCACTAGAAGATTACATCACACAACATATAAACGTCACATATCAAGGACATGATAAAACTGGAATGGCACCAATCAAGCAGGGTTAAGGAGACAATTTTGACTTGACAAAGTTAGCTAGGATTGTCAACATCAAACCTGCAACAACAGTACAAGAAAAATATTAGGATGGTTTCAGGCATGAATGGACTAAATTAGCACAAGATCAAAATTTGGCACTTGGATACCAAAGATACATGGAAATCCTTATATTCAACAAGATGCCAAAAATTCCCACATTCAATAGGCAGAACTAGGTAATTATTAAAAACATGATGACAGTGTAATCAAAAGATGGCAATTTCTGCAGCATCAGGACTCTAACTATGCCAATCCTAACGTTAAAACACCACAGTCATAGCTTTGAGCAGAGCTGGAGCTACCTGAGATGGGGATGGTGGTCTCGTTGAGCGCTGGAAAGCACCAGCATGTGGTGCACCCGAGGCCAGGGAGGCTGGCAGGGGCAGCAGCAGTAGCTCCTCGTCCTTAACTGCAAGAACGGGTAGGAGAATGAGCAAAGATGAAATCGAGGTTTGGAGGGAGAGAGGCAAAGTCGAGGGCAGCAGGGTAGGCGACAAAAATGATGCCACACTAGAAGAAAATGAATTAGGTGTATAAGTGTCCAACAGCAGCATAAACAAGTATGTAAACAGTGGCTGGTCGGGCTGATGACCCACAAGTATAGGGGGTGTATCGTAGTATTTTCGATAAGTAAGAATGTCGATCCCAACGAGGAGCAGAAGGTGTTGACAAGCAGTTTCGATGAAGGATTCCCTGTAAATGCTCACAGACAAGTATTCAGGGGGTTTTGATGTAACAGTTGAATAAAGTACGAGTAAGTAAAGTGCGAGAGTAACAATTGCAGCGAGTGGCCCAATCCTTTTTAGCGCAAAGGACAAGCCGGGTTGTTTACTTATAATGACCAAACGTTCTCGAGGACACACGGGATTTTAGTCTAGTGCTTTCGCTACATACGGCTAAATAATCTTCATTGTTATGATAAGTGTTGTGTGGGTGAACCTATGCTAATGTACCGCCCTTCCTAGGACTAATACATACTTGTGATTATACCCCTTGCAAGCATCCGCAACTATAAGAAAGTAATTAAGAATAAATCTAACCACAGCCTTAAACTCTGAGATCCTGCTATCCCTCCTGCATCGATATACCAACGGGGTTTAGGTTTCTGTCACTCCGGCAACCCCGCAATCGGCAAACGAGTACAAGATGCATTCCCCTAGGCCCATAAAGGTGAAGTGTCATGTAGTCGACGTTCACATGACACCACTAGAAGAATAACACCACAACTTAAATATCATAACATTGAATATTACTCAACCATAGTTCACTACTAACATTTAGACTTCACCCATGTCCTCAAGAACTAAACGAACTACTCACGAGACATCATATGGAACATGATCAGAGGTGATATGATGATGAATAGCAATCTGAACATAAACCTTGGTTCAATGGTTTCACTCAATAGCATCAACAACAAGTAGAAATCGATACCGGGAGAGTTTCCCCTATCAAACAATCAAGATCAAACCCAAATTGCTACGGCGGTGACGGTGTCCAGCGGTGGAGACGGCGGTGATGATGGTGGAGATGATGGTGATGGTGATGGAGATGATGTCCAGCTCGATGACGGTGACAATGGCGTCGATTTCCCCCTCCGGGAGGGAATTTCCCCGGCGGATTCCTGCCCGCCGGAGAGCTCTTTTCTCTCTGGTGTTCTCCGCCCCGCAGAGGCGGCTGTGGTTCTTTGCGAGGTACCCTCTGTGGCTTAGGGCTTCGGGACGAAGGGTTTCGCGAAGAAAAGGAGGCGAAAGGGGCTGTGGGGCCCCCACACCACAAGGTGGCGCGGCCAGGCCATGGGCCGCGCCGGCACGTGGTCCGGCCCCACCTTGGGCCTTCTCGGCTCCCCCTTCGGCTTCCTTCGTCATCCGGAAAAATAGGATTTTTGGTATAATTTCCTTCCACGAGTTGATCTTCCGAAATATTGCGTTCGACGGTGCTTTTTCTAGCAGAATCTGGCTCCGGTGCTTGATCCTCCAATAATGATGAAACATGCAAAATAGATGAAATAACATAAGTATTGTATCCAAATATGAAATATATCAATGAATAACAGCAAATTATGATACAAAATAGTGATGCAAATTGGACGTATCAACTCCCCCCAAGCCTAGACTTCGCTTGTCCCCAAGCGAAGCGAACTCAGTAAACAGGACCACATGTTTATGGAGTGAAGAGTCGATAAATAAAATACGGACAAGAAGCATCATATTCATTCACACAAGGCATTCTAGTAAACAACTTCCTCATATAACTCAACTTGAAACCGGTATAAGGTAATCACAAATAAAGGTGCATAAGAAATCATAGTTGGTGATGGCAAACTTCGTTCTTGGTCAGAGAACAATTAACAGGTTATATTTATCTATTGAGCAGCGCTCTCATGTTAAAGTTTATATGGCACACTTGCATACTCAATCATAATAGTCTCCTCATAATCATTGATAACTTGCAAAGTTATATTCATTCAGATAAAACTTGTACTAAACAAAGAAGAATAAAAGACATGATGAAGCAAATCACAATATAATGGTTTGATCACAACTACTCAAATGCTTGCTTGAGATGGAGGGAAATAGGTTTACCGACTCAACATAAAGTAAAAGACAGGCCCTTCGCGAGAGGAAGCAGGGATTAAATCATGTGCTAGAGCTTTTCAGTTTTGAAATCATATAGAGATAATAAAAGTAACATTTTGAGAGGTGTTTGTTGTTGTCAACGACTGGTAGTGGGTACTCTAACCCCCTTGCCAGACAACCTCCAAAGAGCGGCTCCCATATTATTTTCATTTTATGTGGCACTCCTTCCAGCCTTTCTTTCACAAACCATGGCTAACCGAATCCTCGGGTGCCTGCCAACAATCTCATACCATGAAGGAGTGCCTTTTTATTTTGGTTTTATTATGATGATGACACTCCCCCCAACCTTTGCTTACACAAGCCATGGCTAACCGAATCCTTCGGGTGCCATCCATCAATCACATACCATGGAGGAGTGTCTATTTAGTTTAATTAATTTGGGACTGGGAATCCCATTGCCAGCTCTTTTTGCAAAATTATTGGATAAGCGGATGAAGCCACTAGTCCATTGGTGAAAGTTGCCCAACAAGATTGAAATATAAAACACCACATACTTCCTCATGAGCTATAAAACATTGACACAAATAAGAGATAATAAGTTTTGAATTGTTTAAAGGTAGCACACGAAGTATTTACTTGGAATGGCAGAAAATACCATGTAGTAGGTAGGTATGGTGGACACAAATGACATAGGTTTGGGCTAAGGTTTGGATGCACGAGAAGTATTCCCTCTCAGTACATGTTTTTGGCTAGCAAGGTTAATTAGCAAGCATAAGAGTTGAGGGAAACAAACAAATATACATGTGATAGAAACAATCATGCATCTTCCTTGTAAGCACAAACAATTTTAACTTCAGAATAATAAGCTATGAGCTAACAAGAAAGAAAGACAATGAAACAACTACATGTATAACTCACACCAAGGGATACATAGATAACCAACTAAAGGAGAGATACTTCCAAACTGCAACCCATCTTATATGATAACTTCCCTACTCATGATATGACACTACTTGACAGTAAAAAGTAAAAGGTAGTGATAATGTCATACCGCGGCACTCCCCCAAGCTTGGAACAAACCAAGGGGATGCCAATACCGATGATGAATTACTCCTTCGGCGATGGTGGTGATGAATTCACGACAAGCTTCTCAATAAGCTCCTGAAGCTCATCAATCTTGTATGTGAGATTGCGAATCATCTCCGAATTGTGCTCGACGCGGTTAAGAAGTCTGTCCGACGGCGAGTCCCAACTCTTGGAGTTATTTCCCCACTCTTCACCCTCAGGCTTCCTCCTTCCTGCAGTGTTAGAGCGATCTATATCCCAATTGCTAGGCAATGCTGCCTTGGGAGTCCCTTCAATTTGATTATTGAAAATTAGATTGTGGAAGGGATGGTGAATGCCTGATAAAGATGTTTTCGGAGCTAGGTAATGACGTGGAACCGCTCCTCCAGTGCGAATTCTTGCGCTCTTGTTTGAACTAAAAGGGTTGTCCACCACCTTGATGCTTGCGATGGTAGCACGCGGGTGTGCGCGCGAATCTTCCTCCACCTCTTCTTCATCCTCTTCCTTGACGTCCTTGTCCTCCTGTTTCCACCCAAGATCTCGATTATCTTCATCCGGAAACTCCTTGCCCTTGTTCTTGGAGACCATGGTGCTTCTAAACTGAAAACAGATCCTGGCAGAAACAGCTCGAAACAAAACACGTCGAGAGAACGATATACGGACCTCCAGGGGTCCGGGGGATTATATAGCAAAAAATTTCACGACAAAAGGAAAGTACCGGATCGAACCGGAGTCGGAAAGGGGCGACGAGGCGGCCAGACCATAGGGCGGCGCGGGCCCAGGCCAGGCCGCGCCGGCCTATGGTGGCACGCCCTCGTGCGTCTTTTCCACTCCGTTTCGAACTCGTAATTTTTCATATTTTCCAAAAACAGCAAAAATATTGTTCGGAAAGTAAATTGCGTACTTTTCATTACCAGTACTGTTACCTATTCAAAGTCGAGTTCTGGCGGACTGTCAATTTGCCCTTTAATGAAAGCCTCCGGTGTTTCCACTCGAATAATATCAACATCAACATTATAGGAATCACCTGAGATATAATGCTTGAGTCTTTGTCCATTCACCACTTGCGTGGCATTGCCTTGGAGAGAGCTAATTTTTATTGCTCCTGAACGATACACCTCCTCGACAACATATGGTCCTTCCCATTTCGAGAGTAATTTCCCTGGAGACGAGACCGATACAATAGGACTTTATCCCCAATATTAAATTCTCTTTTGATAATCCTTCTATCATGCCATTTTTTAACTTTTTCTTTAAAGAGTTTAGCATTTTCATAAGCTTCACTTCTCCATTCATCTAGAGAACTCAATTGCAACAACCTCTTATTACCGGCAAGTTTAGGATCTTTATTTAATTCTCTAACAACCCAATAAGCTTTGTGCTCTAGTTCTAAAGGTAAATGACAAGCTTTCCCATAAACCATTTTATAAGGTGACATTCCCATGGGATTTTTATAAGCAGTTCTATAAGCCCATAGTGCATCCTTCAATTTACTAGCCCAATTCTTTCTAGTTTTATTAACGAGTCTTTTGCAAGATAGATTTAATCTCTCTATTTGATAATTCTACTTGCCCACTAGTTTGAGGATGATAAGCGGAAGCAATTCTATGATTAATACCATACCTAGCAAGAGTTTTTCTAAAACCTCCATGAATAAAATGAGAACCTCCATCGAGTCATAATATATCTAGGCACTCCAAATCTAGGAAAAATAATGTCTAAAAGCATTCTTAAAGAGGTCTCACCATCAACACTTTTTGTAGGTATTGCTTCCACCCATTTAGTAACATAATCAACGAGCAACAAGTTTATGAGTGTTACCTTCGAAGACGGAAAAGGTCCCATGAAGTCAAATCCCCAACAATCAAACGGTTCAATAACAAGAGTATAATTCATAGGCATTTCATTACGTCCGGAGATATTACCAACCCTTTGGCATTCATCACAAGATAAAATAAACTTTCTCGCATCCTTGAAGAGAGTTGGCCAATAAAAACCTGATTGTAGAACCTTTTGCGCGGTTCTTTCTCCGGCGTGATGTCCTCCATAAGCACTACCATGGCATTTACTCAATATCTCCTATTGTTCATATTCGGGAACACATCTTCGCATAATACCATCCACTCCTTCTTTATATAAGTGTGGGTCATCCCAGAAATAATGCCTCAAGTCATAAAAGAATTTCCTCCTTTGCTGAGCTGAAAAGGTTGGAGGCAAGTACTTGGAAACAATAAAGTTAGCATAATCGAGCATACCAAGGACTGTCTCGCGAGCTCACCTTTATTACAGCCAATTGTTCATTTGGAAAACTATCATTAACAGGAACAGGATCATAAGCAATATTTTCCAATCTAGACAAATTATCAGCGACGGGATTATCAGCACCTTTCCTATCTACAATATGTAAATCAAATTCTTGCAAAAGAAGTAACCATCTAATAAGCCTCGGCTTAGCATCTTTCTTTGTCATAAGGTATCTAATTGCGGCATGATCGGTATGAATCGTAACTTTTGAATCAACAATATAAGATCTAAATTTATCACAAGCAAAGACTACAGCTAATAATTCTTTTTCAGTTGTAGCATAATTTCTTTGAGCAGCATCAAGAGTTTTACTAGCATAATGAATAACATTCAGTTTTTTATTTACCCGCTGTCCAAGAACGAGTGCCTACAGACAAAATCACTAGCATCACACATAATTTCAAATGGTAAGTTCCAATCGGGAGGTTCAACTACGGGAGCGAGTTGTTAAGGCTTTCTTTAGAGTTTCAAAAGCTTCCTTACAATCATCATCAAAAACAAAAGGTACGTCTTTTTGAAGAAGATTAGTAAGAGGCTTTGAAATCTTGGAGAAATCTTTAATAAATCTCCTATAAAACCCGAGCATGACCAAGAACACTACGAATACCTTTAACATCCCTCGGATAGGGCATCTTCTCAATTGCTTCAACTTTAGCTCTATCAACTTCAATACCTTTCTCAGAAATTTTATGTCCCAATACAATTCCTTCATTAACCATAAAGTGGCATTTCTCCCAATTAAGAACAAGGTTAGTTTCTTCACATCTCTGCAAAACTTTATCAAGGTTCTGCAAGCAACTATCAAAAGAATTCCCATAGATGGAAAAATCATCCATGAATACTTCCACAATACTCTCGCAAAAGCCATGAAAAATAGCAGACATGCATCTTTGAAAAGTAGCAGGAGCATTACATAAACCAAAAGGCATACGCCTATAAGCATAAGTTCCATAGGGACAAGTAAAAGTGGTTTCTCTTGATCTTTAGTTTTAACGAGCAATTTGTGAAAACCCGAATAACCATCAAGAAAGCAAAAATGAGTATTTTTAGACAATCTTTCTAGCATTTGATCAATAAATGGTAAAGGGTAATGATCTTTCTTAGTAACTTTATTAACTTTTCGAAAATCAATGCACATTCTATACCCTACAACTACTCTTTGAGGGATGAGATCATCATTATCATTAGGCACAACAGTCATTCCTCCTTTCTTGGGAACGCAATGCACGAGACTAACCCATCTACTATCGGCAATAGGATATATAATACCAGCTTCAAGAAGTTTTAATACCTCATTCCTTACCACCTCCTTCATCTTCGGAATTAGACGACGCTGATGTTCAACAACGGGCTTTGCATCATCTTCCATATTAATAGCATGTTGGCAAATAGAAGGAGAAATCCCCTTCAAATCATCAAGAGTGTAGCCAATAGCGCCTCGGTGTTTCTTCAATATTTCCAATAGCCTTTCTTCTTCAAACTACGTAAGCTTAGAACTAATAATAACAGGATATATTTTCTTATCATCAATATGAGCATATTTAAGATTATCAGGCAATGGTTTTAAATCAAAGACAGGATCTTCCTTTGGTGGCGGTGTTGTACCCAGATCTTCCACCGGTAAATCATGCTTAAGAATAGGTTGGCGAAGAAAAATTTCCTCAAGCTCATCTCTTTCTTTCCTAAAAACTTCACTCTCGCTATCCTCCAAATGTTGCTGCAAAGGATTATTAGGAACAAGAACAATAGATGCACACTGTTCCATTTTAAAATCATTATTAGGCAAATCAGATTTATAAGGAGCTTTGGTAAATTTAGAGAAGTTAAACTCATATGATTCACCAGCAAATTTAGTCAAAATTTTCTCTTTCTTGCAATCTATAATAGCTCCACAAGTATTTAGAAAAGGTCTACCAAAAATAATAGGACAATAATCACTAGCAGTAGAACCAAGTACCAAAAAGTCAGCGGGATATTTAATCTTACCACATAGAACTTCCACATCTCGAACAATACCAATTGGAGAAATAGTTTCTCTATTAGCCAGCTGAATAACCACATCAATATCTTCAAGTTCACAAGAACCAATTTCGTGCATAATCTCCGTATAAAGCTCATAAGGAATAGCACTAACACTTGCACCAATATCACATAAACCATAATAGCAATGATCACCAATTCTAACGAGATAGCATAGGAACACTAACTTGTTTGGGTTTATTAGGATGTGAAACAATATTAGAAGCATCTTCACGAGAAAATAATATGACCATCCTCCACATTTTCGAGTCACAAGATCTTTAACTATTGCAACAGCGAGTTCAACTTTTATTTGTTCTTCGGGTTCTACGAGGTTTCTTTTCACTTTTATGAACCGCACTTTTTATAACGAGTACTCCTTCATTTTAGCAGGGAAAGGAGTTTTTTCAATATAAGCTTCGGGAATAACATGATCGGCGGTTTCAACTACAACGCATTTATTAATAGATGAATCAATTTTATCTTTATACGGTTCATGATACTTATCAAAATTCTTCTTAGGCAATTCATAGTGAGAGGCAAAAGCTTTATAAAGATTTGCAACAACTTGAGAATCAAGACCATATGTAGCACTCATATTACGAAATTTATCAGTATCCATAAAAGCTTCAATGCATTTATAATCATAAATTATACACGATTCTCTATCCTTGTCGTTCTCCCAACCTTCGGTATTTTCTTGGATCCGATCAAGAAGGTCCCTTTTAAACTCTTCTTTGTTGCGTGTAAATGATCCGGAACAAGAAGTATCCGAGCAAGGTCTTGTCTTGAAAAGAAAGTCTTGCATAGAAATTATCAATAATAACATTACCGGGAAGCTCATGAATGGGGCATTTGAGCATTAAAGACTTCAATCTCCCCCAAGCTTGGGCAATACTTTCTCCATCATGAGGCCAGAAATTATATATGCGGTTACGATCTTTGTGAATTTCACTTGGAGGATAGAATTTAGAATAAAATAAAGGCACAATGTCCTCCCAATCAAGAGAATCACCATTCTTCAGCAATTTATACCAATGCGCCGCTTTACCAGACAGCGATATAGAGAATAGTTTCTTTCTAACTTCATTCATGGCAATACCTGCACATTTGAATAACCCGCATAATTCATGCAAAAACAGTAAATGATCACCGGGATGGACAGTTCCATCCCCTTCATAGCGGTTATCCATAACACGTTCAATAATTTTCATAGGTATTTTATATGGTATCACTTCCTCACCTGGCGCCTCATCCACCACCGTTGCAGTAGTAGTAGATTTCCCAAATAGAAATTGAAGAGAAGATCTCTCCATAATGACTTATAGCAGCGAGAGCAGAAATAAAATCAGCACAAACGGTAAAGGTTTTCCTTACCAATTCCACTTACCAATAGCGCTTCACTCCCCGGCAACGGCGCCGGAAAATAGTCTTGATGACCCACAAGTATAGGGGGTGTATCGTAGTATTTTCGATAAGTAAGAATGTCGATCCCAACGAGGAGCGAAAGGTGTTGACAAGCGGTTTCGATGAAGGATTCCCTGTAAATGCTCACGGACAAGTATTCGGGGGTTTTGATGTAACGGTTGAATAAAGTACGAGTAAGTAAAGTGCGAGAGTAACAATTGCAGCGAGTGGCCCAATCCTTTTTAGCGCAAAGGACAAGCCGGGTTGTTTACTTATAATGACCAAACGTTCTCGAGGACACACGGGATTTTAGTCTAGTGCTTTCGCTACATACGGCTAAATAATCTTCATTGTTATGATAAGTGTTGTGTGGGTGAACCTATGCTAATGTACCGCCCTTCCTAGGACTAATACATACTTGTGATTATACCCCTTGCAAGCATCCGCAACTACAAGAAAGTAATTAAGAATAAATCTAACCACGGCCTTAAACTCTGAGATCCTGCTATCCCTCCTGCATCGATATACCAACGGGGGTTTAGGTTTCTGTCACTCCGGCAACCCCGCAATCGGCAAACGAGTACAAGATGCATTCCCCTAGGCCCATAAAGGTGAAGTGTCATGTAGTCGACGTTCACATGACACCACTAGAAGAATAACACCACAAATTAAATATCATAACATTGAATATTACTCAACCATAGTTCACTACTAACATTTAGACTTCACCCATGTCCTCAAGAACTAAACGAACTACTCACGAGACATCATATGGAACATGATCAGAGGTGATATGATGATGAATAACAATCTGAACATAAACCTTGGTTCAATGGTTTCACTCAATAGCATCAACAACAAGTAGAAATCGATACCGGGAGAGTTTCCCCTATCAAACAATCAAGAACAAACCCAAATTGCTACGGCGGTGACGGTGTCCATCGGTGGAGACGGCGGTGATGATGCTGGAGATGATGATGATGGTGATGGAGATGATGTCCAGCTCGATGACGGTGACGATGGCGTCGATTTCCCCCTCCGGGAGGGAGTTTCCCCGGCGGATTCCTGCCCGCCGAAGAGCTCTTTTCTCTCTGGTGTTCTCCGCCCCGCAGAGGCGGCTGTGGTTCTTTGCGAGGTACCCTCTGTAGGGCTGGACAAAAAGCTCGAAGCTCGGCGAGCTAAATGAGTGCTCGTTTGTTCAACTCGTTTGAGATCGGCTCGTTTTGTTAACGAGCCAATCTGAGCATCAGTTTTTGCTCGTTAAGGTTAACGAGCTAAACAATCGAGCCGACTATGTTCGTGAGCTACTCGTTAAGATTGGTAACAAGCTAGGATTCACCAGTTTTGACTGCGAGTGACTTTTGTTATCTTAAATATTTGGCAGGAAAGAGCCAAGCAAAATAATGTTCTTTAACCATGCTTGAAACTCCTACATCAGCATCTAAAAACCTATGCTTTCTCTCTTTCTCACCAGGCAATGCACACATGTTTGTTTTCCATTGCCTCCTTAACGATCCTTAACGAGTTGCTCGCGAGCACTCTCAAGAACATAACGAGTCAAGCCGAACAATGATTTCAGCTCGTTATTCTTAACGAGTTTAACGATTCGAGCCTTAACGATCACGAGCTTAACGAGCCGAGCCTTAATGATCCGAGCAGCTCGTTAGTCCACCCCTAACCCTCTGTGGCTTAGGGCTTCGGGACGAAGGGTTTCGCGAAGAAAAGGAGGCGAAAGGGGCTGTGGGGCCCCCACACCACAAGGTGGCGCGGCCAGGCCATGGGCCGCGCCGGCCTGTGGTCTGGCCCCACCTTGGGCCTTCTCAGCTCCCCTTCCGGCTTCCTTCGTCATCCGGAAAAATAGGATTTTTGGTATAATTTCCTTCCACGGTTGATCTTCAGAAATATTGCGTTCTGACGGTGCTTTTTCCAGCAGAATCCTGGCTCCGGTGCTTGATCCTCCAATAATGATGAAACATGCAAAATAGATGAAATAACATAAGTATTGTATCCAAATATGAAATATATCAATGAATAATAGCAAATTATGATACAAAATAGTGATGCAAATTGGACGTATCACGGGCATCCAAGATTAAATATCATAGGTGAGGAAGAGCATGTATATAACAGACTAGCAACAAGAAATGTAACACATGAAAAATGGACTAAAAGATAAGGATGACCGGCACAATTACTAGAGTTTTTTTTGAAACAATAACAGACTAAGACTCAATACAGAAAACAAATGGAAAACTAGAGATCGAGATTCAATATAAAACATGTTACATGTAACCAAAGTATTGCAAGATTGCAATACATTTAGTCAGCACCAGTTATTAATCATTGCCTCCTAGTGTCAGTTCAATCCAATTCATATAAGTGCAAGCAAATCATAATTGTATAAGCAGTAAACAAATAAAACAGAGAAGCCCCCTACAAGTTTCTGTAGTATATATGAAAACAAATGCAGCAATCGACTTGAGTGTGACCAAGGAGGTACCATCAGATGCCAAAATCGACAAACTATTGAACAACGGGGGCCACTACGGTATGCCTTGTTTTGAGAAGCTCAGCGGTGCATGTATACAGCAAGACACTTGGAATTAACAACACACATTTTAATGGTTTAAAACCTACTCAAGCGTAGATGGTTCTTCTGAACATGATCAAACCTCCACTATTTGACAATTTAGGTTCCCAACTTTTCACATAAAAGCATAACTGGATCATTGCATTTATGTTAACAACAAGATTACACAACACCTAGCTATCCAGTGATGTCCAGTAACAACAAGAAAAAGGCCCGTTAACAGAAAATTGATTAATTACATAAAAATCATAGCAATGATTATTTTAAGGATAATATTAATGAAGCAAATACTTGTAAGGATAGTATTGCTAGATTAAGTACATAATGTCCAGTAAAAACATTTAACAGAAGCAAAATACAGACACGAATAAGCGATAATAATGGTAAATAAAAGCAATGATTATTAGATATAGACAAAAGATGACAAATTACGCGAAGAAAGAATACCAGGATTAATAAGCTAAGATCACCTGTAGTACTCCGTCTGTCCAAAAAAGGATGTCATCGATTTGACTAAACTTAGATGTATCTAGACATGATTTAGTGTATAGATAAATCTAAATTCAGACAAATCCACAACATGATTTCGAGGGCTTCTTCACCATCACCACCACCAGCGTCATCACCAACAACCATGTGCTCTCTATGCTTCATCATGTGTGAGTAGTTCTCTGTAGGCATGTGAGGTGGATGGGGTTTGGATGTGATTGATCATGTAATCATTCATATGTATTAAGATTTGAGGTGTTTCTCTTGAGGATGTTCATGTATGATTGTTGATACACCGTTGCTATGTTTAATGCTTGTTGCTAAGGCCTGAATGACATGATTTCAGTACTGAGCCTCTATTCCCCCTCATATATATAAATTTGCTATTTATTTGCATGGTGTATTGCTTATTATTATGTTGAATCTGTGAACCTGGAGTGACAGTTAGGGAAAAACAATAGGAATATATGATAGTTTCAGGATATTGTGTGTTTATGAAGCGTTAATGCTTTGTTTCGGGCTATTCGAAAAGATAGGCCGTAATTGCATGTAGTTTCAAGTTGGCCCCGGTGAAATGGGCAGGCAGGACCAAAGATGTAATGCAATTTTTCTTTGTTAGTATGCATGACTATATTTGGATCACGTACCTGTTGGCGTCCGAAACTCACCGGCGGGCTACGGCTGGCAACACGAAGAGCCGGGAACAACCTTAGGGCTGCGGCTGGCCCTGGTCCCTCCGAGCGACGGCCCGCAAAGCTCCTGCTACACACGTCCCGATGCTGGTGCAAGGGCGTGCCACCTGATCTATACCTGATCAGGAAGGTGATGGATTTGCTTCGCTTAGTTTCCTGCATGGCATACACGTAAACATTAAATACGAGCCTCGATCGGCTCTCAGGTTGTCCTGTGAATCGGCTCAAGGAGCCGATCCACCCATGACTCGTATGGGGTTTACGATTGCATGGTGGTCCTGCTTGATCAAAACAAAGCTAAAACGACCTACGACGATCTAGGGTTTTCACCACATAATCGGAACATCCTACTCGTGATTGAGCACGGCAGCCACGCACGGTGATAATAAACCTACCCTAGACAAGGCCTAAAAACCAACATTAAGTTGATCCCCGGAACATCTTATCTAGGGTTAGCAAACTACACCCTACGTGCTACTGGATCATTCAACCCGTTTGTAAGGCCTAACTATGCAGATATTAAACTAATCCTTGATGAATCAAGGAGCGATCATAACAGATCAGATCTGCTAAACAATGATCAAGCAAGGTGCCACCCTTACACCTAAGAAAGGTGTAAGGACGGCTAGACGTCTAAGGGTTGCATGGACGAAAACATATAGCACGGTAAAGCAATGCTAACCCTAACACATCTATGATAACTACGTTGCTCGCCATCAAAAGGCTTCGGCCACGAGCAACGCATAGATAACGAATAAACGTATACTTGCCTAGATCGCAAGATGCGATCTAGGCAGCATGATGCTTACCCGGAAGAAACCCTCGAAACAAGGGGTCGGCGATGCGCCAAGATTGGTTTGTGATGAACGTGATTGTTGTCTTTCTTGATAACCCTAGATACATATTTATAGTCCGTAGACTTTCTAACGTGGGAATAATCCCAACCGTGCACGAGCCAAACTTTAACTAACCGACACGTATCCTACTAGATTTACAGATACAAGGGCAAACTAGCCCAAACTTCGTGTACAAGGCCGGTTCACGTATTTCTTCCATGTATATTCTTCAAGCCCAATCTTGATCGCGGCCCACCTATGACTCGGTCAAATTCTGGTGATAACACACACCCCCTGGTTTTGGAATTGATAATTCCAAAATCACTCTGCTTTCTGCGTCGGGTCATGTCGTGGCAGAGCAAAACCGTCGCAGTATCCTTCGTCATGATTCCTTGCCTTCTCAACTTCTCCACGTGATTTGACCGTTGTTTTTTTTTCTTTGGGCACCACCTCCTCGAAAACTGCTGTGGCATTGAATCTCCACTATATCCCCTTTATTTAACCACACCGAACAGTTCACTTCTTCATCCCCTTCGCATTAGCACTCCAAAAGCCCTCCTCTGCCACCATGTCTTCTTCCTCCTCTGCCTCGTCGGGTCTTTCCACCCAGTCCTCCCCCTCCCGCGAGCCGACGCCGGAGTGGGACCCGAGAGGAGGCCCACGAGGCCCACATTCGCCGCGCCATAGAAGACGGGGACGAGTCCGAGTCACGACTTCTGCTGTCCGAGTCTGAGGACGACAAGTCCTCGACCGACGGGGAAAGTGACCTCCGCTTCCTTGCCGACGGGGAAACGGAGGAGGAGAGCGATGACGATCGCTTCTCCTGGGACGACTTCACCTCCTTCGAGGAGGTGGAGGAGGAGGAGGAGGAGGAGGACGACACCTCCTCCGATGAACCGCCGGCCAAGCGCTTCTGCCCCTGGCCGGGGAACCTCAGCAACTTCGACAGCGACGACGACACTGATGAGGAGGACGAGGACAACGAGGGCCCTGCCGGCGGCCGCGGCAGCAGCGACGACGAGTCAGCCGGGAGTAGCGCCGACAGCGGCGACGACGGCGACGACGAGGGCAGCAACGGCCCGTAGACTAGGACCTAGTAGCATAGGCCTAGCAGTAGTAGTAGATCGGCCAATAGGCCTTTCTTTTGTTCTTCCTTCCTTGAGCAATCGGCTCTTTCTTTGTAAGAAATCCTTTATTAATGAAGAAATACTCCCCAAATAATTTTGCTTCTTTGTCGATTTTGCCGATTGTCAAACGAAGGCGATGCACAAAGAACCGATGGCAGGGCATCGGCTTATGCCATAAACATGCTTTAAGGCCATAAAAGTTGCCTACTCACACGGTCAACAAATCCAATTCGTGTCCACGCCATCTCCCGGTCTCAAACGCACAGATTCAGCAAAATCCAATCGAGAAAATCATCTCAAATGCCATGGGCTCTGGCTTGAACTTGACCTGTTAACCTGCTCAATTGAGCTTGTTCTGTCTAGAGTCGATGGTAATGCATCGGCTTTTTCATTATTCTAAAGTCGATGTCCATGCATCGGCTGTACTGATATCTATATTTCTCAAGTCGATGTCTGCGCATCGGCTATGATTTGTATATAAATTTTTTTTTACTGGCCGATTTCTTGAATCGGCCTCCATACTTCATTTACTGGTCATCCCACATGCTTGGGAAATATTTCTTGAGATGTTGACCATTGACAGCTACTGGGAACTTAGCGCCGTCCAGCTGCTCCAACATGTATGCATTACCCTTCAAGACCTGGACGACTTTGTATGGACCGTGCCAATTAGGAGACCATTTGCCATATGCTTTATCCTTGGTTCCTAATGGCAGCACTGCTTCCCATACTAGATAACCAACTTGGAACTCCTTTGGTCTCACCTTCTTATTGTATGCACGAGCTACCCTGGCTTTGTTCTCTTTAATGTTTTCCAACGACCAAAGCCTAAGTTCCGTTGCATCCTCAATTGTGTCACTCATCAAAGCTGCATATTCTTCAGCTGTTAGGTCATTCTGAAACGTGACACGTCTTGATCCAGCCGTAATTTCCCAAGGCAATACGGCTTCCTGCCCATAGGCAAGCTGGTAAGGCGAAGTCTTTATGGCTCCATGGCATGACATGCGGTAGGCCCACAAAGCTTCTGACAGTGTTTCATGCCAAACCCTAGGGTTCTCGTCAATCTTCCTCTTGATCAGCTTGATCAGGCTCTGATTAGACGCTTCAGCTTGCCCGTTGGCTTGAGCATAGTATGGAGATGATCGGATCAGCTTAATCCCCATGTCATCGCAGAATTTTCTGAATTCTTTAGAAATAAAGACCGATCCTCCATCGGTCGTGATTGTTTGGGGAATCCGAACCTATGAATGACGTGTTCTTTGACAAATTTGATAACATCTTCTGATTTTACCTTCTTCATAGGGACGGCCTCCACCCATTTGGTGAAGTAATCTGTAATGGCCAGGATCCACTCGTGGCCTTTGCTCGACGCAGGATGGATTTTTCCGATCATATCCATGCCCCAACCTCGGAATGGCCAAGGCTTGATGATGGGGTTCATTGCTGACGCGGGTACCATCTGAATTTTCCCGAACATCTGACACGCTTGGCATCCCTTGCAGTACTTGAAGCAATCCTCAAGCATAGTGGGCCAATAAAACCCTGATCGCCTAATCAGCCACTTCATCTTATGAGCCGATTGGTGAGTTCCACGAGCGCCTTCGTGCACCTCATGTAAGAGCCGATTAGACTCGGTTGGTCCCGGGCACTTGAGTAGTAACCCTTCCAACGTCCCGTAGAACATGTCATCTCCTATAAGGACATATTTCATGGCCTTGTATCTTATCCGTTTAGGTGCCCCCGAGCCGAATCCTTCAAGTAATTGAAGATATCGGCTCTCCAGATCATCCTGTTCCAGGAACCGCACTCGAACTTCGACCCATCCGGTATGTCCTTGTATCCCGACGCCATTTGCGCGAGATCATTGGCGTCGGTATTACGAGATCTTGGGACCCAATTGAAATTGATGTACCAAAAATGTTTCATCGGCTCACGACATTCCATCCAATATGGGAAGAGTGACTCACTCTCGCACTTGTATTCATCCGTGTAGCTGGAAAATCACCAACTTCGAGTCTCCAAAAAGCTCCACCGCTTCGCCCCGGCTTCCAGCAGCAACTCCGAGTCCCTTGCGTACTTGCCTCATACTCAGCGACATTGTTTGTGCAAGGGGTAGATAGTCCGATGGAGAAGGAGTATGTTGCCCCCGAGGCGACACGAGCAGAATGCCGATGCCACAACCATCGTCACAAGCCGATCCATCGAAGAACATAGCCCATGCACGTATAGATAGTGCTGCTATATTAGTATTGATCCGTTCAGCTATGAGATCGGCCAACGGTTGTCCCTTGACTGCTTTGCGAGGCTGATACCGGAGATCAAACTCCGATAACGCAAACATCCACTTACCAAGTCGGCCTTTCAAAACAGGAGCCGACAGCATGTGCTTGACAACGTCTGACTTGCATATGACGATGATCTCTGCCGTCAAAAGGATGTGATGGAGCTTGGTGCAGGTGAAGAACAGGCAGAGGCATAACTTCTCGACCTCAGGATACCTTGTCTCTGCATCCAACATCCTCCTGCTGAGGTAGAACACAACCTTTTCAACGCCCTCGTAGAGTTGCACCACCACTGAAGCAATGGACGTGTCAGCTACTGATAGGTAGATGTAGAACGGCCTGTCCTGCTGAGGCGGAACTAGCACAGGCGGTGTTGTTAGATACCGCTTAATCTCATCAAACGCCTGCTGCTGTTCTGCCCCCCAGTGAAACTCGTCATCAGATTTAATCTTGACCAACGCCATGAACGGCTCAATTCGTCCTGAGAGATTAGAGATGAATCGCCGGACAAAATTGATCTTGCCGATCAGACGTTGGAGCTCCTTCTTCGTGGTAGGCGGCTGCATGGTACGTACTGCCTCTTGACTTTTCAGGCCGATCTCAATTCCTCGTTCATGAACAAGAAAACCTAGGAACTGACCGGCCGTCACACCAAAGGCACACTTCTTTGGATTCATTCTGAGTCCGAACTTCCGAGTTTGGTCTAGGATGCGTCGCAAATCATCCAAGTGTCCTTCCATGGAGACAGCCTTGACCACCATGTCGTCGATGTAGATTTCCACCAACTTGCCGATCAGATCATGAAAAATATAATTCATGGCTCGTTGGTACGTTGCACCGGCATTCTTCAAACCAAAAGTCATGACCACGTATTCGAACAAGCCCACTGATCCTGGTACTCGGAATGCAGTCTTGTGTATATCTTCTGGAGCCATGAAGATTTGGTTGTAGCCGGCGTTGCCATCCATGAAACTCAACACCTTGTGGCCTGCAGCTGCATTGATCAATGTTTCTGCCACAGGCATTGGATATTCATCCTTTGGAGTGGCTCTGTTAAGATCTCGAAAATCTATGGACACACGCCATCGGCCGTCCTTATTCTCCACAGGTACAATACTGGAGATCCATTCAGCATACCTGCATGGCCTGATGAACCCGGCGGCTAACATTTTCTCGATCTCTTTCTTGACTTCTTCGAGAATTTCGGCCTTCATCTGACGTGCTCGTTGTTGGAATGGCCGAAATCCTTTCTTGAGAGGGAGCCGATGCTCAATAATGCTCCTGTCTAACCCAGGCATCTCTGTGTAATCCCATGCAAAGCAATCTGGGTACTCTTTTAACAGAGCTATCATCTGGCTTCTGAGATGTGGATCTAACTTCTTGCTGATGAAGCTTGGTCGTGGCTTATCCCCAGGACCAATGTCGAATTCTTCTAGCTCATCAGCCGATGTAAACCCATACCCTAGCTTTCCGTCACCTGTTAGATCGACACTGAACACAGGGAAGACGTGTGGCGAGGATAATATGGGCCGATTGCTGGAATCGGCCCCCATCTTGATTGCATTGCTCAAAAGAGGTTTACATCTTGTTCGTGCTTCACTATGACTACGTGACATGGTTGAGACAAGATCATTACTTTTTATTTTTTGGGGCCGATCACAAGGATCGGCCTTCCCATGTACGTTCATAGACTTTGCTCCTGTTACACGGTCGGGCCGGTGGATAAGACCAGCCTCACCCCGTTTTTTGACACGTCGATGTACTCGCGATCGTCCAAAGTGATGCCTGAGAGTGGCTCTTGGCCTTCCGTCTCCCAAACGTTCATGCCAGCCGTTGAAACCTCGGCTGTATCGTCTGCATGGACGACTTCTACTTCATCTCCATCCCACTGGATTAGGCATTGGTGCATCGTAGATGGAATGCAACGATTGGCGTGGATCCAATCTCTCCCTAGCGGGACAGCGTAAGTGCTCTTGCCGTCGACAATGAAGAACGTCGTAGGGATGGTTTTCCTCCCTACGGTCGGATCCACGTTCGGAACACCTTGTGCATCAGATGCTTGGCCGTTGAAATCGCTCAATGTAACGTTGGTCTTGATCGGATCCGAGCTAGAGCGTCCCAACCGACGTAGCATGGAGTATGGCATGATGTTGACCGCCGCTCCGGTGTCCACCAACATCCTATTGACGGGCTGCCCATTGATATAACCTCGTAAGTACGGGGCCTTCAGGTGTCTGTAGCTTCTTTCACGTGGCTTCTCAAAGATAACCGGCCGTGGGCCGCAGTCCAGTTGTGCCACAGGCGCTTCATCCAATCCTGGAGCACAAAACTCCGCTGGAAGGATGAACACCATGTTTGTACTAGCCGATGTCTCATCATCGGCTTTCCTTTGCTTGGGGAGCCACTCCATCTTTTGTGGTCGACCCTCTTCGTCTAGGGTTCGTTGAATTTTCGCGGCCAGATCGGGCCGCGCCTTCCTTAGCGTGTGCAGGTATAACCTTTCGGCTTCCTCCAAGCCACGCAGTCGTTGAACCCTACACTTTTGGGAACGGCTGAGTCCATCAGGGCACCACCTTGGCCGGTGGTACTTGTCCTCTTCTTCTTCGTAGTCATCTTCCAACTCCTCGAGGTCTTCTTCCCGAGAGGACTCAGTTTGCTTGTTCCTAAATGGGAGAGGTCCAAGACATTTGAACACTGACACGTCTGTTGCACCCTTCTTCTTCTGTCCACATCCTGGGCAGTTGCCGATTGTAGGCAATCGGCTCATTCCTGAATCCCAGCAGTGTTTGAAGAAAGGACAGTCCCAGTGCTTGTCCACGTCGTCTTGTTCTATTGACCTTTCCTTGGCACGGCGCTCGTATCTCTCCTCATTGCGATCATGCCGACGATGTCTCCTGGCGTCCCTGCTAGCTAGACGATCCCTTTCATCGTCGCTGTTGTACCGCCGGCGCTGGTCGTACTGACTTACATATTTGTTGAGGAGATGATCAGAGAGAGGTCGTTGATATCGCACATTCTTCACTTCTCCCTCTGTGATGTAGCGTTTGCCATCGTGCCGGAGCCGATCACGTGGAGCGGCTTCCTCTTTGTCCTTGCTACGAGAGCGGCTGCCCTCGCCTTTATCCTTACCAGAGTGGTGCCCAGGCTCAACCATGTTAATACTCAACGAGAAACCTGGCTGGCATCCTTCGGGGTAAGCGTACTCCACCGTGTTAACGGCGGGGAAGGGGTGTGTGTCGACTTTCATGGCGTACTGGTTGAAAATTAGACGTCCTTGTTCTATCGCCATTTTGATCTGCTGACGCCACACCCTGCAGTAGTTGGTCGTATGGGAGAACGAGTTATGCCATTTGCAGTATGGCTTTCCGTTCAGCTCCTGTACCGTGGGGATTTTGAGGCCTTCAGATAACTTCAGCTGCTTCTCCTTAAGTAAGAGGTCGAAAATTTGATCAGTTTTAGTTACGTCAAAATCAAACCCTCTTGGAGGACCTTGCGGCTTAACCCATTTGCAGGACACGGGGCTTGCCCCCCGAGTCCATTCAGCCACTGCTACCTCTTGATCTCCCGCAGACCCTTCATCTTCCTCTGTCTCAACCAGGACTACTGCACGCTTGAATTTGTCCTGGTACAGCTCTGGGTGGCGCTGTTCATATAATGAGAGCTTCTGAACCATGTGCGCCAGTGAAGGGTAGTCTGCTTGGGAAGCCATATCCTTGATAGGTGATGTGAGACCCACCACCGCCAACTCGACTACTTCTTTTTCAGTCAAACGAGCCGAATAACATCGGTTCCTTACGGTCCTGAAGCGCTGGATGTACTCTGACACTGTTTCTCCGCGCTTCTGACGTACTTGGGCTAGATCGGCAATGCCAGCCTCGGAAGCTTCTGAGTGATACTGCATGTGGAATTGCTCCTCCAACTGCTTCCAAATCCGGATCGAATCTGGTGGCAGTGATGTGTACCACCCAAAAGCCGATCTCGTGAGGGACTGTGCAAAGAACCTCACGCGTAGTGCATCTGCAGCTGAGATCGTGCCCAGCTGCGCCAAATATCGGCTTATATGCTCGATAGAGCTGGAGCCATCCGACCCACTAAACTTGGAGAATTTAGGGAGCCGATACTTGGGTGGTAGTGGGATCAAATCGTAGTCGTTGGGGTACGGCTTGGAATAGCCGATTGCCCTCCTTTTCGGCACCATGCCGAATTGGTCTCTCAAGATCGTGCTGATCTGATCCGCGGTGCTAGCCGGCAGAGTGGAGCTCCGAAGATTCGGCCGGCGTGGCATATTTAGCCAGCCCACGCTTGCTTCTCAAGATCCGAGCTAGCTGCAGGAGTTGGGCTCTGGACGTTCGTCGGAGTGGCATACTTAGCTAGCCACGTCTGCTTCTCAAGATCTGATCCAGAGGCTCCTCCTGCTGTTCCGGAAGTCCCTGCTGTTGCAACCTGGTTCGTAAGTGCCCAGTTACTGCTGTCTGCCACGTATGTGCACGTGTATCCGTGAGGTATCTCCTTAGGCGCCTCATACAAGAACTGGTAGTCGCTAGGATCGCCACCGATCTTGTAGACAACGAATGCCGGTGTACTCAGCACCTCTGGTGCTGCCAGCGCGAACGGCAGCGGTGGTCGGCTCTGTAGTGGTAGCTCTCCTTGGTGAGTCCCTAGAGCAGGTCCTGACGGAGAGTACTGATGCCTCAAGATTTCATGGAGCACCCGAAGGGCGACACGCTCCAAAGTGTTCACCGGGCTCTCAGAATGGCGGTGTAGCGAATGAGCTACCATGAAATTGATCTCCTGACGCAAGGACCTGGTGCGTTCTTCTGAAGGGGTGGACAGGTCCACTCCATCGAGCGCGCCTTCAGGCGTGAACCCTCTCCACCTGATGCCGTGCGAGCGGGTCCTGTGGAAAGAGCCGATGAGGTCGGCTTCAAGGATAGCTTTGACATCGTCATACTTCTTCTTGAGCTCCTCGGGCAGATCCTCGTACGTGACTGGAGTACCTTCCGCCATCTCAGATGTAGATGGCGAAGCAGTTGATGTCGAAGACTGTCCCACCGGGCGTGCCAGAATGTGTTGGCGTCCGAAACCCACCGGCGAGCAACGGCTGGCAACACGAAGAGCCGGGAACAACCTTAGGGCTGCGGCTGGCCCTGGTCCCTCCGAGCGATGGCCCGCAAAGCTCCTGGTACGCACGTCCCGATGCTTGGTGCAAGGGCGTGCCACCCGATCTATACCGATCGGGAAGGTGATGGATTTGCTTCGCTTAGTTTCCTGCATGGCATACACGTAAACATTAAATACGAGCCTCGATCGGCTCTCAGGTTGTCCTGTGAATCGGCTCAAGGAGCCGATCCACCCATGACTCGTATGGGGTTTACGATTGCATGGTGGTCCTGCTTAATCAAAACAAAGCTAAAACGACCTACGACGATCTAGGGTTTTCACCACATAATCGGAACATCCTACTCGTGATTGAGCCTGGCAGCCACGCACGGTGATAATAAACCGACCCTAGACAAGGCCTAAAAACCAACATTAAGTTGATCCCCGGAACATCTTGTCTAGGGTTAGCAAACTACACCCTACGTGCCACTGGATCATTCAACCCGTTTGTAAGGCCTAACTATGCAGATATTAAACTAATCCTTGATGAATCAAGGAGCGATCATAACGGATCGGATCTACTAAACTATGATCAAGCAGGGTGCCGCCCTTACACCTAAGAAAGGTGTAAGGACGGCTAGACGTCTAAGGGTTGCATGGACGAAAACATGTAGCACGGTAAAGCAATGCTAACCCTAACACATCTATGATAACTACGTTGCTCGCCATCAACAAGGCTTCAGCACGAGCAACGCATGGATAACGAATAAACGTATACTGCCTAGATCGCAAGATGCGATCTAGGCAGCATGATGCTTACCCGGAAGAAACCCTCGACACAAGGGGTCGGCGATGCGCCAAGATTGGTTTGTGATGAACGTGATTGTTCTCCTTCTTGATAACCCTAGATACATATTTATAGTCCGTAGACTTTCTAACGTGGGAATAATCCCAACCGTGCACGAGCCAAACTCTAACTAACCGACACGTATCCTACTAGATTTACAGATACAAGGGCAAACTAGCCCAAACTTCGTGTACAAGGCCGGTTCACGTATTTCTTCCATGTATATTCTTCAAGCCCAATCTTGATCGCGGCCCACCTATGACTCGGTCAAATTCTGGTGATAACACCATGAGATATGCATGTTGAAAGTTGAAAGCAACTGCTGAAACTTATATCTTCCTTTGTGTTGCTTCGATGCCTTTACTTTGAATTTATTGCTTTATGAGTTAACTCTTATGCAAGACTTTTGATGCTCGTCTTGAAAGTATTATTCATGAAAAGTTTTGCTATATGTTATCTATTTGTTAGCAAATATAGATCGTTGCCTTGAGTCACTTCATTCGTCTCATATGCTTTACAATAGTATGATCAAGATTATGTAAGTAGCATGTCACTACAGAAATTATTCTTTTTATCGTTTACCTACTCGAGGGCGAGTAGGAACTAAGCTTGGGGATGCTGATACGTCTCCAACGTATCCATAATTTCCGATGTTCCATGCTTGTTTTATGACAATACCTACATGTTTTGCTCACACTTTATAATGTTTTTATGCATTTTCCGGAACTAACCTATTAACAAGATGCCGAAGTGTCGGTTCTCGTTTTCTGCTGTTTTTGGTTCCGGAAAGTCCGTTCGGGCAATATTCTCGGAATTCGACGAAACGAAGACCAAACATCATAATTCACCGAGACGGACCAGGACACCGAAGGGGAGTCAGAGGGGAGGCCTGGGGCCCCCACACCATAGGGCCGCGCGGGTAGGCCCCTGGCCGCGCCGGCCTATGGGGAGGGCGCCCTGGTGCCCCTCCTGCGCCGCCTCTTCGCCTATATAAGCCCTTTCGACCTAAAAACGCGAGACCAATTGACGAAACTCTAGAAAGACTCCAGGGGCGCCGCCGCCATCGCGAAACTCCAATTCGGGGGACAGAAGTCTCTGTTCCGGCACGCCGCCGGGACGGGGAAGTGCCCCCGGAAGCCATCTCCATCGACGCCACCGCCTCCATCATGCTCCGTGAGTAGTTCCCCCATGGACTACGGGTTCTAGCAGTAGCTAGTTGGTACTCTCTCTCCCATGTACTTCAATACAATGATCTCATGAGCTGCCTTACATGATTGAGATCCATCTGATGTAATCGGTGTTGTGTTTGTTGGGATCCGATGGATGATACATTATGATTAGTCTATCTATAAAGTTTGTGAAGTTATTGTTACTGCATCTTGTTATGCTTAATGCTTGTCACTAGGGCCCGAGTGGCATGATCTTAGATTTAAGCTCTATATGTATTGCTTAGATTGTATCTACAAGTTGTTTGCACATATTGCTGTCCGGAACACGAGGCCCCAAAGTGACAGAAATTGGGACAACCGGAGGGGAAGGCTGTGATATGAGGATCACATGTTTTCACCAAGTGTTAATGCTTTGCTCCGGTGCTCTATTAAAAGGAGTACCTTAATATCCAGTAGATTCCCTTGAGGCCCGTGCCGCCACCGGCTGGTAGGACAAAAGATGTTGTACAAGTTTCTCATTGCGAGCACGTATGACTATATTTGGAAAACATGCCTACATGATTAATAATCTTGATGTTCTGTCTTAATGCTTTCAATCCTATCAATTGCCCAACTGTAATTTGTTCACCCAACACTTGTCACTTGTTATTGGAGAGTTACCACGTCCATCTCTCATCATCATATACTCGTTCTATATGACATTGGAAGTAGTATCAACTATTTTCTGGTGCCATTGCCTACGTGTTCATCATTATCTGCTGCCGTGTTACTCGTTACTACTCGCTCTCATATTACTGCTGCTTTCACATCACCCCTGTTACTAGTGCTTTTCCAGTGCAGCTGAATTGACAACTCAATTGTTAAGGCTTATAAGTATTCTTTACCTCCCCTTGTGTCGAATCAATAAATTTGGGTTTTACTTCCTTCGAAGACTGTTGCGATCCCCTATACTTGTGGGTTATCACGTGTCGCCGCCTCGTCGCCCCACTTCGTTTCCCTTTCGGACTTCTGGAAGCTTCGTGGAAAAATAAGACCCTGGGCGTTGATTTCATTCAATTCCGTGAATATTTCCTTACTAGGATTTCTCAAACCAAAAATAGCAGAAAACAACAACTGGCTCTTCGGCATCTTGTTAATAGGTTAGTGCCGGAAAATGCATAAATATGACATAAAGTGTGTATAAAACATGTGAGTATCATCAATAAAGTAGCATGGAACATAAGAAATTATCGATACGTTGGAGACGTATCATTTGCTGGTTGTGTTTCTGGTAATGATGAGTGGATCCATGATTTTGCATGTTCGTTTCATATTTGCTGTAACAAAGACTGGTTTAGTTCTTCTGAGTTTGTGAAGAGTGGAGATGTTGTGTGTATGTGAGATAACAACCCACGTGAGATCGTGGGCATTGGCTCCGTTCAGATCAAGATGCATGATGGCATGACACGCACTCTGACAGATGTGAGACACATACCTGGCATGGCCAGAAATCTGATCTCTCTCAGTACCCTTGATGTTGATGGGTACAAACAATCCAGTTCTCGCGGAGTTCTGAAGGTATCAAAAGGATCTCTCGTTCACAAGATTGGTGATATGAATTCTGCAAAATTATATGTTCTTAGAGGTAGCACTTTGTCTGGTATTGCTGCTACTGTTATTCCTGATGAACTTAGTAAAACTAATTTGTGGCATATTGATACGTCTCAAACGTATCTATAATTTCTTATGTTCCATGCTAGTTTTATGACAATACTCACATGTTTTATATACACTTTATATCATTTTGATGCATTTTCCGGCACTAACCTATTAACAAGATGCCGAAGTGCCAGTTCCTGTTTTCTGATGTTTTTGGTTTCAGAAATCCTACACAGGAAATATTCTCGAAATTGGACGAAACAAAAGAGCACGGTCTTATTTTCCACGGAGCCTTCCAGAAGTACGAAGATGAGACGGAGAGGGGCGATGAGGCGGCCACACCCTAGGGGGCGCGGCCCCACCCCTGGCCGCGCCGCCCTATGGGGTGGGCCCCTCGAGCGTCCCCCGACTCTGCCCCTTCGCCTGTATATTCTCTCCATTGCGAAAACCCTAGTACCGAGAGCCACGATACGAGAAAAGTTACTGTGACGCCGCCGCCGCCAATCCCATCTCGGGGGATTCAGGAGATCGCCTCCGGCACCCTGCCGCAGAGGGGATCATCACCGGAGGGCTCTACATCACCATGCCCACCTCCGGACTGATGCGTGAGTAGTTCATCCTTGGACTATGGGTCCATAGCAGTAGCTAGATGGTTGTCTTCTCCTCTTATGCTATCATGTTTAGATCTTGTGAGCTGCCTATCATGATCAAGATCATCTACTTGTAATGCTACATGTTGTGTTTGTTGGGATCCGATGAATATGGAATACTATGTCAAGTTGATTATTGATCTATCATATATGTGTTGTTTATGATCTTGCATGCTCTCCGTTGCTAGTAGAGGCTCTGGCCAAGTTGATACTTGTAACTCCAAGAGGGGGTATTTATGCTCGGTAGTGGGTTCATGCCTCCATTGAATCTGGGACAGTGACAGAAAGTTCTAAGGTTATGGATGTGCTGTTGCCACTAGGGATAAAACATCAATGCTTTGTCTAAGGATATTTGTATTGTTTACATTACGCATAGTACTTAATGCAATTGTCTGTTATTTGCAACTTAATACTGGAAGGGGTGCGGATGCTAACCCGAAGGTGGACTTTTTAGGCATAGATGCATGTCTGGATAGCGGTCTATGTTCTTTGTCGTAATGCCCTAAGTAAATCTCATAGTAGTCATCATGATATGTATGTGCATTGTTATGCCCTCTCTATTTGTCAATTGCCCAACCGTAATTTGTTCACCCAACATGCTATTTATCTTATTGGAGAGACACCACTAGTGAACTGTGGACCCCGGTCCATTCTTTTACATCTGAAATACAATCTACCGCAATCATTGTTCTCTCGCTGTTCTTTGCAAACAAACATCATTCTCCACACCATACGTTTAATCCTTTGTTTACAGCAAGCCGGTGAGATTCACAACCTCACTGTTAAGTTGGAGCAAAGTATTTCGATTGTGTTGTGCAGGTTCCACGTTGGCGCTGGAATCTCTAGTGTTGCGCCGCACTGCACTCCTTCACCAACAACCTTCACGTGGCCTTCATCTCCTACTGGTTCAATAAACCTTGGTTTCTTACTGAGTGAAACTTGCTACTGTACGCATCACACCTTCCTCTTGGGGTTCCCAACGGACGTGTGCTTCACGCGTCATCGAGCTAAATTTCTGGCGCCGTTACCGGGGAGATCAAGACACGCTGCAAGGGGAGTCTCTCACATCCAATCTCTTTACTTTGTTTATTGTCTTGCTTTACTTTATTTTATTTTCTGTCTTGTTTGCTTTCTTTATATATCAAAAACACACAAAAATTAGTTACTTGCATTTAATTTATTTTGTTATCATGACTAGTCCTGTACTTGTTACTCTGTCACCTGAGGAATTGATCTTTACTTTTAAACAAGGGGATGAGGAGAGTTTTAAGGGAGCCTGGTCTAGAATTTTTGATTCTTATGGTAAAACTGAACCTAAAATTACTCTAAGCCTGCTTCTTAGTAACTTTTATTTTGGGCTTATTCTTTGCTATAGATATGCCTTGGATGCTGTAGTGGGAGGAGATTTCCTTCACTGCGATGGGGATCAAGCTTTTAATGCTATAAAAAAATTGGTTACATCATCTAGCTCCGCTAATAATTTTGATTCATCTCTTGCTAGTATTTATAATAGATTAAACACTCTCGAGACAAATATATCTTGTTTAAAAGAAGGGTATAGTCAGATTCGTGAGCATTTTGATTATGTCCCAGTCATAGTTTAAAATAGCCGGCTATCTCATTTAGCCGCAATTTTTTTAGAGGCTATAAAAGGCTATAGCTGGGTTATAGCGGGCTATTCCATTTAGACTTTTTTCAAAAATTTGAAATATTTTTGTCATATCTTACCAAAAGAAGAGGAAAACTATGACTCAAATACGATTCATGATACAACTTATGTAACTGTTCAAGGCAAACAAGTATTCAGATATTCAACTCACAAGTTTTATCTAATTATACTGAATGCAAATTCGGAAAACAAGAAATAAAAAATAAAAGAGAAGATAAGATAAATTCAAAATATAGGAGGTTTAGTGGCTAAATTAGAGGCTAAACAGGGGCTAAATTAGGCTATAGCCAGCTATTAGCGGTTTTTTCTCATTTAGCCTACAAAGGGCATAGCCGCAGCGGCAGGTCTCCTGAAAGGCTATAGCCGGGCTATAGCCGGGCTATAGCCAGGCTATAGCCGGCTATTTAAAACCATGGTCCCAGTAAACTTTGAACCTTCAATGTGGGACCCTACTATTAAAGTTGCTATTTGTGGTGAGTTTTTTATGCCCGTTGTGATATTATGTCTGAGTTTTGCCTTATGCCTAAAAGTATTTCTGAATCTTTGACACTTTGGGGACTTACTGATGGAGGAGAAGGAACAACTCTTACTGATAACTCTGTTATAATTCCTAAGGGAATAGCTGAAGGTGTGTTCACAACCTTTCTTGGAAGAACGGTATCCACTGATTATCTCGTTATTGAATGTGTACGGACATGACAAATCACACTTGGAAGATCCCTGCTGAAACTCTTGGGAGCAACCATAGATGTGGGGAAAGGCACTCTAAATTTTACCTCTACACCCAGATGCGGTCAGATATTCCCTAAACAAAAGAGTAAGAATAAGAGTAAGAAGGATAGGCGCAAAGCCCCTCGTAATAATGTTAATGCTTCCTCTTTTGATAATACTTGATTTACACTTTCTGCATCTAGTTAAAAGGCGTTAAAGAAAAGCGCTTATGGGAGACAATCCATTATTTTACTTCTGCAATTTTTGTTTTATATTTGAGTCAAGGTGCTTGTTACTACTGTAGCAATACCTTTGTATCCTTACTTTATTGCATTTTTGTGCCAAGTAAAGTCTTTGATAGTAAGGTTGATACTAGATTTGGATTTCTGCGCAGAAACAGATTTCTAGCTGTCACGAATTTGAGTAGATCTCTCTGTAGGAAACTCTAAAAAATCTGCGAAAATTCATGAGTAATCCTCAGATATATACGCAACTTTCATTCAATTTGAGCTTCTTCATCTGAGCATGTTAAGTGCCTCGTAACAATTCGTCTTTACGGACTGTTCTGTTTTGACAGATTCTGCCTTTTATTTCACATTGCCTCTTTTACTGTGTTGAGTGGATTTCTTTGCTCCATTAACTTTCAGTAGCTTTGGGTAATGTCCGAAGTGTTGGGAATGATTGTGTCCTCTCTGAACATGTGAATTTTTGATTATGCACTAACTCTCTAATGAGATTGTTTTGAGTTTGGTGTGGAGGAAGTTTTCAAGGATCAAGAGAGGAGGATGATATAATACGATCAAGAAGAGTGAAAAGTCTACGCTTGGGGATTCCCCCGTGGTTCATCCCTGCATATTTTAAGAAGACTCAAGCATCTAAGATTGGGGATGCCCAAGGCATCCCCTTTTCATCAACAACTTATCAGGTCACCTCTAGTGAAACTATATTTTTATTCCGTCACATCTTATGTGCTTTACTTGGAGCGTTTGTAAGTTTTTATTTTTGTTTGTGTTCGAATAAATTCGGATCCTAGTGATACGTCCAAAACGTATCTACTTTCCCGAACACTTTTGCTATTGTTTTGCCTCTAATTTGTGTATTTTGGATACAACTAACACGGACTAACGCTGATTTCAGCAGAATTGCTCTGGTGTCTCGTTTTTGTGCAGAAATTCAACTTTCAGGAAAATCCCCAGAATTTATGTCGAAGGTCTTATTTTTCCAGAAGATTTACGGAGCCAGAAGGGCAAGAGCGTGTGGCGCCCTCGGCTGGCCTCCGACGCCCTCCTCTGGACTACTTAAGGGTTTTGATCTAAAAACGCGAGACGAGAAGTCGAAGTCACCAGAAACCATCCAGTACGCCGCCACCGTCGCGAAACTCCGTCTCGGGACCAGAAACTCCGTTCTGGCACTCCGCCGGGACGGGGAATTGGAGGAGATCAAAGCCATCATCACCACCGAGGCCTCTCCATCGACCAGCCATGTTTCCCCCATCCATGTGTGAGTAATTCCCCCGCTGTAGGCTGCAGGGGATTGTAGGGATTGGATGAGATTGGTCATGTAATAGCATAAGATTGTTAGGGCATAGTTCCTAGTGTCCGTAATTGGTACTTTGATGATATTGTTGCAACTTGTTATGCTTAATGCTTGTCACTAGGGCCCGAGTGCCATGATCTCAGATCTGAACATGTTATTGTTTCATGATGATATGCATTGTTTTATGATCTTACCTGCAAGTTGTATACACATGTCGCTGTCTGGAACCCGAGGCCCCAAAGTGACAGAAATTGGGACAACCGAAGGGGAAGACGGTGATGTGAGGATCACATGTGTTCACAGAGTGTTAATGCTTTGCTCCGGTACTCTATTAAAAGGAGTACCTTAATTTCCAATAGATTCCCTAGAGGCCCGGCTGCCACCGGCTGGTAGGACAAATGATGTTGTGCAAGTTTCTCATTGCGAGCACGTACGACTATATACGGAACACATGCCTATGGATTGCTTAGTACTTGGACACCGTTTATTATTATCTGCAAATGCCCTGCTTGATTATTACATGAGTTTCTCTCATCCATGCAACGCCCGTCATCCATCCCTGTGCCTACAGTATTTTAATCCTGATGTTTACTATAATCACTACTGCTGTCTTTGTTACACTGCTGCTGTTATTTCACCACTGGTACTGCTATAAAACTGTTACTACTGATAAACTCTTGCGAGCAAGTCTGTTTCCAGGTGCAGCTGAATTGACAACTCCACTGTTAAGGCTTTGATATGGGGTGGCCCGATCTTCTCAGTAAGCAACGGTGGTGATGATGATCACGGGGTGATGGCAGCGGAGATACACGATGATGAAGTGGAAGATAACTTGTATGATGCAACGAGATCTCTCGATTGGTCCCTGTCGCCAATGCAACAACTCTCAACCCTGCAAGATATTCGCAACTCCACACACTTGCGCACGTAGCCGCCGACCACGAAGCGGTAAGTTGCAACCGTCTAATTCCTAATGGAACAGCAGATCAAGCAATATGGTGTAGGGATTCAATAGTTTTGCTACAGCAAACAACTACGAACTAGGGTTTATCTTAAACGTGGTCTAAAGCAGCTAGGGGGCATCCTGGGCACTTATATAGGAGTCCAGGATGACTCCTGGTCGAAAAGATACAAAAATAACCGACCCAGAATAGATCTGGTCGAGACAGACTCGGACGAATCCGGTCTGGAATCCGGTCAACCGGGCCAGGAACCGGATCGGCCGGTCTGGCGTCCGGTCAACCGGGCGGCAACCGGAAACTTCGGAACTTTTCGGTTTTGGCCCGGTACGATGCATCCCATCCGGTTGGCGTCCGGTCAACCGGGCCAGGGACCGGGCTGGACGGTCTGGAGGCCGGTCTAACCGGGTGCTGGACTGGCCTGGACGTCGACTTCTCCTCTCGCGCATGCCTCCCACTCCTCCCTCGCGCGTCCATGAGATATCTTCATGTCCAGCTCCATGTCCAGCTTCACGTCCATCTTGACGTCCGGCTTCATGTCCAGCCGCCCCTCTACTCGTCGTGTGATGCTCGTCTCCTCTTGATACCTGATGATACATAAGTAATAGGACTTAGGCGGTATAAAGTTATCATCAATCAAAGTACCGTTTAGAAACAAGTTCACCTGTTGTTTAAGTAGCTTCGCACGAGCCCTTGTAATTGGTCCAATCCGAACTTCATTGGACTTGAGCTTCACAGCAGGTTCATCTTCATTTATCAATGACGGAGGTAGTGGTGTAGTAGGGATGTCCTCATCAGGCTTTCAAGTATTCTTTGTCTCCCCTTGTGTCGAATCAATAAATTGGGTTTTACTTCCCGCGAAGACTGTTGCGATCCCCTATACTTGTGGGTTATCACCTAGCATTCCTTGTGTGGGAGAAAGACACGCTCCGATTGTTCATATGAACACTGGTGTTCTTAGCAATATATAGCTCACGGGAAAGTAGCTTAAAAACTATTGTGGTAAAGAATATGTCGCTTATGTATCTTATTTCTTATAAGTTGCTTGTTGAGCGGTAACCATGTTTCTGGGGACGCCATCAACTGTTACACTTTTGTTGAATATAATGTGAGTGGCTATGCATGTTCGTCTTGTCTGAAGTAAGGGTGATTTGCCATGAGTTGAATGGTTTGAGTATGCATATTGTTAGAGAAGAACATTGGGCCGCCAACCAAAGCCATGTATCATGGTGGAAGTTTCAGCTTGGACATTAATCCACAATCTCTTATGAGAATATTATCTGTTGTTGAATGCTTAAGCATTAAAGAGGAGTCCATTATCTGTTTTCTATGTTGTCCCGGTATGGATGTCCGCAAGTTGAGATCTATCAAAAACGAGAAATCAAATGCGATCTATCTCCTTGGACCTTTGTACAGGTGACATAGAGGTACCCCTTTGTGACACTTGGTTGAAACATATGTAATGCAATGATAATCCATGGAAATCCGAGCTAATTAGGACAAGGTGCGAGCACTATTGGTATTCGATGCATGAGGCTTGCAACTTATAGGATGTTTTATGCATAACACATATGAATTATTACTACCTTTGACAAAATTGTTTCCATGTTTTCAAAATAAAAGCTCTAGCACATGAGTAATCCCTGCTTCCCTCTGCGAAGGGCCTTTCTTTTACTTTATGTTAAGTCAGTTTACCTATTTCTTTCCAACTTAGAAGCAAACACTTGTGTCAACTGTGTGCATTGATTCCTACATACTTGCTTATTTGCACTCATCATATTACTTTGTGTTGACAATTATCCATGAGATATACATGTTGAAGTTGAAAGCAACTTCTGAAACTTATATCTTCCTTTGTGTTGCTTCAAAACCTTCTATTAAGAATTTATTGCTTTATGAGTTAACTCTTATGCAAGACTTATTGATGCTTGTCTTGAAAGTGCTATTCATGAACAGTCTTTGCTATATGATTCAGTTGTTTAGTCATTATCTTTACCATTGCTTTGAATCACTTCATTCATCTCATATGCTTTACAATTGTATTGATCAAGATTATGATAGTAGCATGTCACTTCAGAAATTATCCTTGTTATCGTTTACCTACTCGAGGGCGAGTAGGAACTAAGCTTGGGGATGCTTGATACGTCTCAAACGTATCTATAATTTCTTATGTTCCATGCTAGTTTTATGACAATACTCACATGTTTTATATAGACTTTATATCATTTTGATGCATTTTCCGGCACTAACCTATTAACAAGATGCCGAAGCGCCAGTTCCTGTTTTCTGCTGTTTTTGGTTTCAGAAATCCTACACAGGAAATATTCTCGGAATTGGACGAAACAAAAGCCCACGGTCTTATTTTCCACGGAGCCTTGATGTCTACGCACACTCCTTTTCCTGTAGACAGTGTTGGGCCTCCAAGAGCAGAGGTTTGTAGAACAGCAGCAAGTTTTCCCTTAAGTGGATCACCCAAGGTTTATCGAACTCAGGGAGGAAGAGGTCAAAGATATCCCTCTCAAGCAACCCTGCGATCACAATGCAAGAAGTCTCTTGTGTCTCCAACACACCTAATACACTTGTCAGATGTATAGGTGCACTAGTTCGGCGAAGAGATAGTGAGATACCAGTAGTATGGATGTATATGAGTAGAAGTAACGGCACCAGAAAATAGCTTGCTGCTACAACTGGCGTGTGGTTGATGGTAGTAATATTGCAGGAAGTACAGATGCAGTAGAACAGTAAACAAGCGATGATTGCAGTATTTGGAAACAAGGCCTAGGGATCATACTTTCACTAGTGGACACTCTCAACATTGATCACATAAATGAATAGATAAATGCTATACTCTACACTCTCTTGTTGGATGATGAACACCACTAATTGTGTAGGGCTACAAGAGCACCTCAATGCCGGAGTTAACAAGCTCCACAACATTCGATATTCATATTTAAATAACCTTAGAGTGCATGATAGATCAACACAACTATACCAAGTACTAACATAGCATGCACACTTGTTACCATCACACTATGAAAGGAGGAATAGATCACATCAATACCATCATAGTAATAGTTAACTTCATAATCTACAAGAGATCACAATCATAGCATATACCAAGTACTTCATGATGCACACACTGTCAACATTACATCATGGAGGAGGAATATACTACTTTAATAACATCACTAGAGTAGCACATAGATGAATAGTGATACAAAACTCATATGAATCTCAATCATGTAAGGAAGCTCACGAGATCATTGTATTGAAGTACATAGGAGAGAGATTAACCACATAGCTACCGGTACAGCCCTTAGCCTCGAGGGAGAACTACTCCCTCCTCATGGGAGACAATAGCGGTGATGAAGATGGCGGTGGTGTCGATGGAGATGCCTTCCGGGGGCACTTCCCTGTCCCTGCGGCGTGCCGGAATAGAGAGTTCTGTCCCCCAGATATTGGCTTCGCGATGGCGGCGGCTCTGGAAGGTTTCTCGTCCCGTGGCTTTTCCTGTCTCGAAGATTTAGGTCAGGGGGCTTCTTATAGGCGAAGAGGCGGAGTCGGAAGGCTGACGGGGCCACCACACAGTAGGGCGGCGCGCCTGGCTCCTTGGCCACGCCGCCCACACGTGTGGGCCCCTGTGGCCCTCCTCTGGTCCCTCTCGGGTGTTCTGGAAGCTTCGTGGAATTATAAGATGTTGGGCGTTGATTTCGTCCAATTCCGAGAATATTTCCTTACTAGGATTTCTGAAACCAAAAACAGCAGAAAACAGGAACTGTCACTTCGGCATCTCGTCAATAGGTTAGTTCCGGAAAATGCATAAAATCATCATAAAGTGTGAACAAAACATGTAGGTATTGTCATAAAACAAGCATGGAACATCAGAAATTATAGATACGTTGGGGACGTATCAAGCCTTCCAGAAGTCCGAAGAGGAGATGAAGAGGGGCGACGAGGCGGCCACACCCTAGGTGGCCCGGCCCCACCCCTGGCCGCGCCGTCCTATGGGGTGGGCCCCTCGAGCGTCCCCCGACCCTGCCCCTTCGCCTATATATTCTCTCCGTCGCGAAAACCCTAGTACCGAGAGCCACGATATGAGAAATGTTACTGTGACGCCGCCGCCGCCAATCCCATCTCGGGGGATTCAGGAGATCGCCTCCGGCACCCTGCCGGAGAGGGGAATCATCACCGGAGGGCTCTACATCACCATGTCCGCCTCCGGAGTGATGCGTGAGTAGTTCATCCTTGGACTATGGGTCCATAGCAGTAGCTAGATGGTTGTCCTCTCCTCTTGTGCTATCATGTTTAGATCTTGTGAGCTGCCTATCATGATCAAGATCATCTATTTGTAATGCTACATGTTGTGTTTGTTGGGATCCAATGAATATGGAATACTATGTCAAGTTGATTATTGATCTATCATATATGTGTTGTCTATGATCTTGCATGCTCTCTGTTGCTAGTAGAGGCTCTGGCCATGTTGATACTTGTAACTCCAAGAGGGGGTATTTATGCTCGATAGTGGGTTCATGCCTCCATTGAATCTGGGATAGTGATAGAAAGTTCTAAGGTTATGGATGTGCTGTTGCCACTAGGGATAAAACATCAATGCTTTGTCTAAGGATATTTGTATTGTTTACATTACGCACAGTACTTAATGCAATTGTCTGTTGATACGTCCAAAATGTATCTACTTTCCCGAACACTTTTGCTATTGTTTTGCCTCTAATTTGTGTATTTTGGATGCAACTAACACGGACTAACGATGTTTTCAGCAGAACTGTTCTGGTGTCTCGTTTTTGTGCAGAAATCCAACTTTCAGGAAAATCCTCGGAATTTATGCAGAAGGTCCTATTTTCCCAGAATATTGGCGGAGCCAGAAGGGCAAGCCAGGTGGGGGCCCGAGGGCCCCACACCATAGGGCGGCGGGGCCCTACTGTGTGGCGGCCTCGGTCAGCCCCCGACGCCCTCCTTCGGACTATTTATTGCCTTCGACCTAAAAATGCAGGGAAGAAGTCGAAGTCGCCAGAAAGCCTCCAGAACGCCGCCACATCGCGAAACTCCGTCTCGGGAGCCAGAAGTCTCCGTTCTGGCACTCCACCGGGACGGGGAATTGGAGGAGATCATCGCCATCATCACCACCGACGCCTCTTCATCAACCAGCCATGTTTCCCCCATCCATGTGTGAGTAATTCCCCCGCTGTAGGCCGAAGGGGATGGTAGGGATTGGATGAGATTGGTCATGTAATAGCATAAGATTGTTAGGGCATAGTGCCTAGTGTCCGTAATTGGTACTTTGATGATATTGTTGCAACTTGTTATGCTTAATGCTTGTCACTAGGGCCCGAGTGCCATGATCTCAGATCTGAACATGTTATTATTTCATCATGATATTCATTGTTTATGGTCTTACCTGCAAGTTGTATACACATGTCGCTGTCCGGAACCGATGGCCCCGAAGTGACGAAATCGGGACAACCGGAGGGGATGGTAGTGATGTAAGGATCACATGTGTTCACGGAGTGTTAATGCTTTGCTCCGGTACTCTATTAAAAGGAGTACCTTAATATCCGAGTAGATTCCCTTGAGGCCCGGCTGCCACCGGCTGGTAGGACAAAAGATGTTGTGCAAGTTTCTCATTGCGAGCACGTACGACTATAATTGGAACACATGCCTATTGATTGCTTTGTACTTGGACACCGCTTTATTATTATCTGCAAATGCCCTTCTATGATTGTTACATGAGTTTCTCTCATCCATGCAACGCCCGTTATCCGTCCCCGTGCCTACAGTATTTTAATCCTGCTGTTTACTATAATCATTACTGCTGTCTCTGTTACTCTGCTGCTGTTATTTCACTACTGCTATCTGCTATAAAACCGTCACTATCGATAAACTCTTGCGAGCAAGTTTGTTTCCAGGTGCAGCTAAATTGACAACTCCGCTGTTAAGGCTTTCAAGTATTCTTTGTCTCCCCTTGTGTCGAATCAGTAAATTGGGTTATACTACCCGCGAAGACTACTGCGATCCCCTATACTTGTGGGTCATCAAGACTCGTTTTCACGGCGCCGTTGCCGGGGAGCATAGCTTTATTTGGAAGTTCACTTGGATTGATATTGTTCGCTGCAAATTCTCCATCATGGGTAAAACTCGCGATCCTAAAGTCGCCATATTACCATCCACTACAAGAAAAGGTATAACTCTGAGTACCTCTGCTACTCTTGATTCACCATCTGTGATAAGTAAACTTGTTTCACCGCCACAAGCTTCACTTGCTGGTACTTCTGCTGAATCTGAAAACTCTCATAATATTGATAATGTTTCTGCTGTGCTTGATGATAGTGGTTCATTGGGATCCTTTCTAGATGCTACAATTGCTAGGTCTAGACAAATTGAAAATGCTGAAACTCCTAATGAAAATGCTACTACACTCGTTAATTCACCTGAACTTGATTATTCTAGTGATGATCCTGATGAGGATTATGTGGAGCTTAATGATGATTTTATTAATAGATGCAATGCTACTGCTGATGCACGAAAAATTAAAAAATTTCTCACACAATATACTGTTAGACATAAGTTATCTCCTGATCCTGAATTTGCCACATCTCCTATATGCATTAAGGATAAAGATTATGATTTTTCTCTTGATCTATCTCATATAGCTATTGTAGAGAAAGCACCCTTTTGTGGAACTGAAAAAGAAAGTGCTGTAGAACACATGATTGAACTTTCTTCTATGAGTAGCTTGTTTTCTGATGATGTCAAGATGCGTACTTATTTTGTCGCTAAAATTTTTCCTTTCTCATTAAAGGATGATGCTAAAACTTGGTATAATAATTTGCCTCCTGGTGCTATTAAAAGTCCAACTGAGCTGCGTGATGTTTTCTTTCGAAAATACTTTCCTGCTAGTGCTCAACATATTGCTTTACAGAAAATTTATAGGTTTGATCGGGGAGATGAGGAGAAATTGCCCGAGGCATGGGCAAGATTTTGTTCTCTTATCGAGCTCGACTCGGACATGATTTAGAAAAGAATGATCTACTTGATATATTTTATAGTGGACTAACCATTGAGTCTAGAGCATATTTGGATAGTTGTGCTGGTTGTGTTTTCAGGAAAAGAATTCCAGACGAAGCTGAAGAATTATTCGCTAGAATAAGCCGGAATCATGATGATTGGAATACACCTGAACCAACTCCAACGCCAATATTGAAGAACAGGGGTTTAATTGAAGGGATTTCTATTTTCGTGCCCTCGGTTCCTTAGTTGTGCTCAGTTTTCCCCAGCCCCTTAGTTTTTCCTCACTTTTCCCCAAGTCCTTGTTTGAAACCCGCAGAAGGCAGCTCAGACGGCAGGATTCCCGTTAAGTTGACCGCTCCGTTCTGACGTGTGGGGCCGCGTCGTGTGGGCCCGCGTCGCGTGGGGCTGGTAGAAAGGGACCGCGTGGGACAGGACGAGATTGCATTTGGTTGCACGTGAGCAGGAGCTGGGTTTTGTCTCTCTCGGCCATTGGCATTTCCCTTTTAAGAGTACCTTTTCTGCCTCCTTCTCTCTGCCTTTTTTCACATAATTAGTATCAAATCTAGAGAAGCTTGCATTTCTGTCTTTCTTCAATTATTATTTGTGCCTTTTGGCCCTGGTTGTTTTCCCAATATGGCAGCAAATCTAGTAGGGAGCCCAATCTAGTACTCCATCCGGTCCATATGTATGTAGTTAAATCTAGAAGCAAATCTACGGGGAATGTACGATAAATTCACAAGGTCATATAGTAGAATAGGGATAGATAATATAGATAATAAGCTGCATTCAGCAGCCAAACATAGTAGGGTTCGAGGTTCTTCACAGCAGTACAAAGCACCATCATACTAACAACATAACAACGAGGGATCCCTAACTAACAACAAAGGGATCCCAACAACAAAATGGAGGAGGCAAGCAGCAGCACACGTCCAGGACTCCGCCTACCCCATCCGCCTCTGCCTCCACTTGTTGCTCCCCTTGGGAGCCTTGGGCTTGAGCGGAGGCATGCGCCCGCCGGAGATCTCCACCCGCCGGATGCTGCGGAGGTGCATGCCGAGAGCCAAGTGCTTGGCGCGGAAGGAGTTGGGGTTCACCGACGCGCCGACCTTGGGGTTGGTGTGGCCGATGTTCTCGGCATGCGTGAGGACGCAGTTGAAGTCAGTGCCGCCGAGCCTCCTAGTGCAGAAGGGGCACCTGTAGACACCCTTGGCGACGTCGAGGTAGGAGACATACTGGCCGACCTGCAGCCTCCGCAGCACCTGGCGAGTCTTGACGTCATGGTGCTCGTCGTCGCTGCCGACGTCGCTGCCAGACAGCTGATCCATATCAAACGGGAATTTATTAGTGAATGAGTTGCAAACGTGCATGATAACAAAGTTAGGTAAAACAGAGGCAGCCTCAGTTAGAGTGGACACGATTATATGTCTACAGGGACGGTGTAAGCGAACCAAAGCTCATGCACAACAGATTTGTACACGTAAATGGTTCGCTGAACCCTCCCTGTAAAAATCTGTGCACACCGATTCATCATAGGCAAAGAAACAGATTCCAGATCTGAACTTGAACACATTCCAGATTATTTGCAAAATTAAACGGTTGATATCTTTTGATTCGTGCATAAAATAACTGATTGAGATCCTATGATTACTTGCATAAATTAACTGATTGAGATCCCATTATTACTTGCATAAATTAACCGAACGGCCGAAACCCAAATCTTGAACGAAATCAAGGAGGGATCAAAGGAAAATGGAATAAAATCGGCGCAAATATTAGCCCAATACTCATCCATCCACAGATCCATCTACACCAGCACAAATAGGGTTCAAAAAGGAATGGGGAACAAAAAAGGAAGCAAACCGTAGTTATTACCTCGTTCCATGGGTCCTCTATGGAGGTGTCGTAGCGGTTCGGGGCGGGACGTACGGCACCGGCTCGTAGGGGTCCCATCCCGGTGGGATCTGACCGCGACCGGCGGCAGCGGCCTCCGATGCACCGGCGGAGGCGGCGGCGACGTCCGTTGAGGGGACGGCGGCGACGTCCGTTGAGGGGACGGCGTCGAAGAGGGAGGCGTCGCGCTTGGAGCGGACGGCGCCGTGGACGATGGGATTGGCATTCTCCTTGTCCATCTCGCCGGCAGAGGAGAGGGAGAGGGAGAGGGGTTTTTGCTTTGGAGAAGATGATGGGACGTGAGAGAGGCGGCGTTGCGTAGGCGAGTGAGAGTGACGAGAGATAGTGGGAGGAGGCGTCTATAAAGGCTAGTGGTGGTTAATGCGACCCGCGTCCTACGCGTCCACCGCTGCACGTCCGCACGTCTTGGACTTCGCAATGCGCCACGCGTCCACGATTGCACGTCTTCGACTTCGCACCGCGACCGGCGTCTACGCGTCAAATATTGCACGTCTTTCATTTCCGCACCGCAACACGCGTCCTCGAGTCTAACCCCGAAAATTTAGATATACTCAGTTATAACCTCGAGCATTATACTAGCATTTTTTGTGTGCTCAGTTTTCCCCTTGAGTGCTAGTACGGCTAGTGCAATATGCTCGGTTTTACCCTCAAGTAGTCTGGTCAACGGACAGTCAACAAATGGGATTAACTAGTTAAATGAGTCATTTAATGTGCAAAAATTCCGAAAAATAGTGGCACATACTCATGGAGTCTTTACCACAAATTTCCAGTTCTCAAAACATAGATAAGTCATAGATAAATCAAGTTTTACCACAAATTGCCACTTCTCAAAGGCCTTCTCAAATCACCTAGTAGCTATGAAGGTGCATGGTTTTCCACAATAAGCCCTTCCCAAAACAGACTTTCCCCAAAACATACTTTGTCTAAATGAGGCCACAATTCTCACACTCATGTATATTTGTATTGCAAATAGTTTGAGATAGGCCAAGATGGGTTTTATTCTACAAAACACGCATTTTTCATTTTTTAAATCTCATATTTGAATCCCTTAGTCTCGTTTATTACATAGGTGCCCTTGGTTTCTTGATACTACTCAGTTTTGCCCTCTCCCTCCACAAATTCTCTCACACGTGCAACATTGCCCTGATTGGTCTAGCCCATGTCACGCGGATCGTGCCCGCCGACCGTTGATCGTATAATCTAACGGGCAGGATAACCCCTCCCTCTCTCTCGTCGGCGGTTACCTTCCACTCTCTAAGTTTGCTAAATGGCGGTTTTCCGTATTTATTTTCACGCGCTAAAAATTATAAACTCTTTTAGGCATTACTTTTCACGCAAAAAATGATAAACCATCACCGATTTGTTGTAGCCATAAATTTTCACGCAAAAAATGATAAACCGTCACCGATTTGTTGTAGCCATTAATTTTCACGAAAATCCCAAATGATAAACCATCACCGATTTGTTGTAGCCATTACTTTTCACGCAAAAAATGATAGACCATCACCGATTTCTTGTAGCCATTACTATTCACGGTAAAAATGATAAACGAACCAATCTATCTATCTCTCGTATTTGAAGTTTGGAAGGGTTCACCATCTAGTTATGTTAACTTTCGAGGTTTTGATCTGAAAACAAATGGGTATTATAAAGGGAAATAAAAGTTCAAAAAATGTAAAAACGAAACAATCTACCTATCTTTGTATAGAAGATCGTCTGTATGATTTTTGAGGTCATTTAGAGAAGGTAGAAAAAAATCCCTTTTGAGAAGGTCGAAAAAACCTAACTTGTTACAAAAGCTGGTTTCGAGTGAGACCTAACCAAATTTGGCATACATTATGCCATATCTATAACAACAAGGAATATCTAAAAGGGAAAGTTTCACAAAATTTGAAATTTATGGCGAAAATGATGCCATACATGATGCTGTTTTTCGAGGTTTTGACCTGAAAATCAATTGGATATTATAAAGGGAAATAAAAAGTTCAAAAAATATAAAAACGAAACAATCTATCTATCTATGTATAGAAGATCAGTCTGTATGAAATTTGAGGTCATTTAGAGGAGGTAGAATAAATCACCTTGTTAGAAAAGCTGGTTTCAGTGAGACGAAACGGCATGCGTTTAAGCAAAGTGATTTTTTCGAACATCTCCAAATGATCCCAAATTTGCCATACATGATGCCATACGTGTAACAACAAGGAACCCTATCTAAAAAGTGTCAAAAAAGTTTGCCCAACCGTATAGCTCTATCAAAAAGAACCTCACCATGGCGCTAGTATAATTTTGGGCTTACTTACAAACTTTCGTTACCTAACCTTCAACACGAAACTTGTTTCAAATCACTTTTGGCGTACAAGAAACAAATCCCTCCTTGATTCGAGCACCACAGCCTCCAAACTTTGCCGATGCCGATATCGGCATGGTCATAACGGCTATGCTCGACGCCACTGCTAGGTCACCGTCGGGATGCACCCTCAATCCCGTCCCCTCATTCGATCACTGACACACCATAGATACCGCCGAGGCCAATGCCGAACGTACATGTTGATGCCAATGCCGAACATGCATCCACGCCGATGTGGGCACGGCCACGCCGCCCCGCTATGTTGGACGCCACGGACCACCGCGAGGTCTTTCCCTTCGCCACCACACTCTTCTAGCACCCATCTATACACGCCAGAAAGGAGAGACACTAGTTTTCTCTACATTGCTCGCGTTCGTGTCGGACACGGTCAGTCAAAGTTTTGAGGTAGTCGTCGATGTCGTTGACCATTTCTTCTCTTCTTTGCATGGTTAAACGCGTCTAGTTCATATCTATCTAATGCGTGCGGTCTCGCCTCATGCGGTTCTTTGTGGACGTCGATCTCATCTCGGCACTCCGCAGGCCACCTCCTCCGTGCCATCGCTGTAGAGCTCCGTTTAAAAATCTAATCCTACCCGTGTATTGCCCCTTGTATCAGCGCCATGGCCCCACTTGTCATTTGATATAGCGAAGCCCCACTCGTTCGCGTTTTGGTCGGGGATACAGCGATGCTTACGGTCAAACAAAGATGGATGGTCTAACGTGTCTTTGCGGGCTCTACGTGGCCCCACTAGTCGGAAGATAACGGTCAACCGTCGGGCAACCGGGCGTTACATCACGTGTGATGGTTTCAGACAAACGCTTGGGTAAAACTGAGGAAAAACTAAGGAGCTGGGGAAAACTGAGCACAACTAAGGACCCGAGGGCACGAAAATAGAAATCCCTTAATTGAATTGAATGATGAAGATATGAGGGAAGCTAAGAAGTCTCTCAAGGAGAAAGGTATTAAATTCGAAGATGTAAAGAATCTACCTCCCATAGAAGATATATGTGAGATAATTCCCCCTTCATCCATGATTGAGGTAAACTCCCTTCAACGCTTTACTAGGGAAGATATTCCGTATTCAAAACCTCCTGCGCAATGCTTAGATGAGTTTAATAATTATATTGTTAAGCAAGAAAATTTTAATATGAGAGTAGAGAATCATCTAATGGAAAACTCTCAAGCTATTAGCAATTTACATGATATTGTGGAGAGAACCTCCAATGATGTTAAGGTGCTTGTTAAACATTTTCAAATGATTCAAACTCAAATTGATCAACTCACTAAAGTGCAAAATGATTTGTTAAAAAATAATTCTAAAGAGAAACATGCTTATGAAGTAACAACTAGAGGTGGTGTCTCTACCCGGGATCCTTTATATCCTGAAGGGCATCCCAAAAGAATTGAACAAGATTCTCAACGAATTGAACCTAGTGCTCCTTCTAAGAAAAAGAAGAAGAAGAAACATAAAAATGTTGTAGAATCCTCTGAACCTGTTAATGATCCTAATAGTATTTCTATTTCCGATGCTGAAACTGAAAGTGGTAATGAACATAATAATGATAATGATAATGATAAGAATGATGCTTCTGATAAAGAAGAGGTTGAAGATGAACCTGACAAGCATGCTAAAAATAAAAAGTATGCTAAAGAAGATTTTATTGCTAAGAAACATGGTAATGAAAGAGAACCTTGGGTGCAAAAGAAAATGCCTTTTCCTGCTAAGAAACTAAAATCAAAGGAAGAAGAACATTATAATAAATTTTGTGATTGGATGAAACCTTTATTCTTGCAAATCCCTTTGACTGATGCTATTAAATTGCCTCCGTATTCAAAGTATATGAAAGATATTGTTACTAACAAAAGGAAAATCCCCAATGAGGAGATTTCTACTATGCTTGCTAATTACTCTTTCAATGGCAAAGTTCCAAAGAAGTTGGGCGACCCAGGTATACCTACTATTCCTTGTTCTATTAAGAATAATTATGTTAAAACTGCTCTATGTGACTTGGGAGCCGGTGTTAGTGTTATGCCTTTTTCTCTTTATAAGAGACTTTATTTAGATAAGTTGATACCCTACTTGATATATCTTTGCAAATGGCTGATAAATCTCTTGCTATTCCTGTTGGTATATGTGAGGATGTTCATGTTCAAGTTACTAATAAGTGCTTGATATTAACTGATTTTGTTGTGTTGGAAATGCCTGAAGATGATAATATGTCTATTATTCTTGGGAGACCTTTTCTTAACACCGCAGGGGCTGTTATTGATTGCAATAAAGGAAATGTTACTTTCAATGTTGATGATAAGGAGCATACCATCTATTTCCCCAAGAGGATTGATAAAGTATGCGGAGTCAATACTATCTCTAATGTGAGAACTATCAAAGTTGGAACTATTGATTGTCCTATATATGAGCCTAAAGAAGGTTATCAAAGTCTTATGATTGGATCCATATCAATACAATTCAAGGTAACATGATTGATTTGAAGTTTATTTCTTGTTATGCTATGTAAAATTTATTTGGTGGCAAGACCTGATCAACCTTGTTAACAAATACCTTTTATATGCATAGAGGAGGTAAACAACATCTCTTTCTTCCTCCACTTGCTTTACTTGCTGTAGCACTTTTGATTTGCAAAGTTCCTTAGTTAATTAGAGATTTCAAAAAATTTCTGCGACAGTAATAATAAACTTAATACCCGAAATGTGCATTTTTCAAAGTTTTCAAAAATTCACAAAAATTATACCGTTGGTCCTATTTTTCGAAAATGCACACGGGAGCACCTGGGGATGACCAGTGGGGTACCCCAGGGTGGCACCCCACAGGCTGGCGCGGCCAGCATGGGGGGCGCGCCACCCTGGTGTGTGGGCCCCCCTTTACCTCACTTCAGCATCTCTTCCTCCCAGAATCTTCTCTCTCCCGAAAAAATCGACACCAGCTTTCTCTCACTCGCGTTTTTGCTCAAGAGCTCAGGATTTTTCGATCTCTTTGTTCAGCCCAGATTTCTGTCTGAAATTTGGCACATTTGCTCTCCGGTATGTGACTCCTCCGATTATCCAAGTAGAATTTTGTTTGGTTGAGTATATCTTGAATATTTTGTTGCTATAGGTAACATGTTTAGTGAGCTTGCATGCTTGTTCTAAGTTGTATAAACTAGTTTTGATGCATGATTAGTACTCTAGCAAGTTCCTATAGTAGTTCCCCTTTGATTATATGTCACCAAATCAAATTTTATATTGTTGAAAAATTTCAGAAAATGGAGTGGAATAGATATCAACTAAACCAACAAGAATTGGAGGTGCAACAAGTCATGAGAGTGAACCGCGAAGAGGGAGTATACCCCTCTTACTACCCGTGCACAGATTTCATGAGAAGCGCGGGAATATTGGAAGATGTTCAGAATCTAATTTCTCGTGCAGGGTTGAATGATTTTGTTGATGGAGAACCATGCCAATATGCAAACTTGACTATGTCTGTTGTGCAGGATTTTAAGTTCAATTGGTCGCGATCTAACCCCATGGTTCAGTATAAGATTTATAATAAAACTGTCAACTTGCCATTCAATGATTTTTGTACAGCAATTAGAGTACCACAATGGGGGTCATGCGAGAAGATAAGGGGATCGCCGCGAGAGCTCTTAAACCTCTTCGAGATGATTTGTCATGGAAGGAGTTTCTTAGAGGATGGTGGTAAAATCACTAGCATTCACCTCCCAGCTATCCGCTACTTTGCTTATTTCATTACTAAATGCGTTCTTGCTAGAAAGAATGGTGGTAAACTATCTATCCAGGATTTAGCTTTTCTAGCTGCTGCACTGCAAGGTAGTAAGACTTATAATTTGGGGGCATTGATAGCTTATAGACTTGCTACTAACCGTGAGAAAGGTGGAATTTGTGGAGGTCTCATCGCCTCTCGTTTATTAGCTTTGCATGGTGTAGAACCTCATCATCTTGATATTCAACTTTCCATAGAAAAACTTGACATAATCTCTATGATCAGACATGAATTTGTTTCTGATTCATCTAATTTGGGTAACCTGTCTTACAAGATAACATTTTACAAGAAGTCTTGGAGAACAACTAAGAAAACTGAAAAACTAGTGAGATTGCCTGCACCTGTTCTATTTAACCTTGATTCCAGGGATGATTGGTCAGTCACAGAAAGTGCACTGAATGCACACATAGAGGGAGGAGGCCATCATGCAAGAGACAATGTGGAGGAGGCCGAGGAACACCTCGACTCGTCATCCGATGCAGCAAGTTCTTCGCATCAACATTTTGGACATGTGGAGCCTCCGCGCTTTTCTTCTGCACAGGGACCTTACTATGACTACGCCATGCATTATCCACCAGCGAGGAACAGCGACCCTCGCTGGGATTGAACTCCACTTAGGCCAAAAGCCTAAACTTGGGGGGAGGTATACCGGCATCACTCATTCTTTGCATATTATGATTGCTGGATACTTGTATATGCTTGTTTGGTTTGTTTGAGTGGTTTTCTAATGAGAGGAAGATGATATTTGGGGAAGTGCTGCCTGAAAACAGATTCTGGACTGTTACCGAAAAAATTCTCAAAAATAGCCATAACAGTATTTTGCGAAGACAATTTTTTTGCATGTTCCCCAGATTGTTATCTAACTTTCATTAGTTGAACACTTTTCGATTTGAGCAGTGGAAGAATTTTTTAAAAATCGAGTACTGTACTGCTGTCAAGTTTGACGAATTTTTGCTGCTTTGTGTTTATGTGACTTTTCTAGTTGCCATTTCTTGTTTTTGTTTTCTTTCTTTTCCAAAACACAAAAAGACCAAAAATATTTCTGTTCTTTCTCTTCATCATTTGTTTGCTTTGGTTTCTTGCATTTGTTTCGCTTTATTTGCTATTGCTAGTTTGCTATAAGAAAACCCAAAAAGATTTTGCTTTGTTCGCTTGTTTCCTTTTGTTCTTGTTCTCAAATTCGAAAACACTAAAAATATTTGCTGTTCTTATTTGGTTTGTAAAGTTCATTTTGAGTTCAATGGTCTTCGGTGGCTGGAGCGTGGTTTTCATTTCATATTATCCAAGCTACACAAGTGAAAGGCAATAATGACGATCTACGACAATTGGATTGTGGTGAGAGGCTGGTATGAACTCTATTTGTTTTCATTTTTGTACATATACTCATCCATGTGAGCATGCTTAGTTGGTTCATGTGAGGTATATGTCATTTGAGAAAGTCTAGTAGTTCATGATCTCTCATGTTTAGCTCCAATTTATTAATATGAGTAGCATGTCATGGATGTTTGCTTGCATTGTTTTATTCATAAGTAGGTATGGCATTGTGGTATCCTCCTCTGAATAATTCATTTATATCGACTTGGCACATGCTCACGCATGCATATGACTGAACAAAAGTCAATTAAGCCTCGATGATTTATATTGCTTCAGAGTTCTTGTATCACTTTTATGCCTCCGTTAATTTATTTTGCCGCAAGCATGATTATGACAGTTACTGCTCTCTTGATTTGTCACTCCCTAGTCTATTGCTAGCCTTCACTTGTACTGAGCGGGAACGCTGCTCGTGCTTTCAAACACCTGAAAACCAAGTTGTTCCAAAGTGTCCACCATAAATACCTATGCATGGCATTTCAAACCATTCAAAGTAAATTCTCATGCGCTACCTTTAAAACCTTCAAAATGCTTCTCAATTTGTGTTAATGTTTCATAGCTCATGAGGAAATATGTGGTGTTTAACTTTCAACCTTGTCATTTACTCTTGACGGACTTTCATTATGGACTAGTGGCACATCCGCTTATCCAATAATTTTGCAAAAAGAGCTGGCAATGGGATTCCCAGTCCCAAATTAATTAACCTAAATAGACACTCCTCCATGATATGTGATTGTTGGACGGCACCCGAAGGATTCGGTTAGCCATGGCTTGTGTAAGCAAAGGTTGGGGGAGTGTCATCATAATAAAACTAAAATAAAAAGGCACTCCTTCATGGTATGAGATTGTTGGCAGGCACCCGAGGATTCGGTTAGCCATGGTTTGTGCAAGAAAGGTTGGAAGGAGTGCCACATAAACATAAAAATAATTCATGGGAGCCGCTCTTGGGAGTCCGGTTGGCGAGGTAGTTGGTGTACCCATTCCCATTCGTTGACAACAGCAAACACCTCTCAAAATAATTTTACTCATGTTTTAAAAATGAAAAGCTCTAGCGCATGTTAATCCCTGCTTCCCTCTGCGAAGGGTCGATCTTTTACTTTTGTGTTGTGTCTCCATTCTTTCTTTGAGCACTATCTTGAGAGCACAGCTGTCATTCTTAGTATAATATGCTTGTCTCAAAATATGATTGATTGTGGTATAACTTTGATGCTTTTATCTTTGACAATCACTACTTCTAGTCTTTCTATGAACTTCAGAGGTGCCTGAGCATTTATGTTTTGCTAATCAAATATGGGCAAGCGAGATACCACTTTATCATACTCTCTTATGAACATTGCAATCCTGCTTATATACATGATTCATGATGCTTATTATTAATTGTTGGTACCTCTCCATGATTGACATAGCTGTTAGATGATCTTATTTGCATGTATCTCATTATGAACTGCCTAAGTGTTAGCCATAGCATGAGAATATATACATCATATGAGCAAATGTGTTCGTGAAAGTTCTTTTATCGCTCAGTTGTTAACTGAATTGCTTGAGGATAAGCAATAAGCTAAGCTTGGGGGAGTTGATACGTCCAAAACGTATCTACTTTCCCGAACACTTTTGATATTGTTTTGCCTCTAATTTGTGTATTTTGGATGCAACTAACACGGACTAACGCTTGTTTTCAGTGAGAACTATTCTGGTGTCTCGTTTTTGTGCAGAAATCCAACTTTCGGGAAAATCCTCGGAATTTATGCGAGAAGGTCCTATTTTTCCGGAATATTGGCGGAGCCGAAGGGCAAGCCGGTGGGGGCCCGAGGGCCCCACACCATAGGGCGGCGCGGCCCAGGAGGGGCCCGCGTGGCCCTACTGTGTGGCGGCCTCGGTCAGCCCCCGACGCCCTCCTTCGGACTATTTATTGCCTTCGACCTAAAAACGCAGGGGAAGAAGTCGAAGTCGCCAGAAAGCCTCCAGAACGCCGCCACATCGCGAAACTCCATCTCGGGAGCCATAAGTCTCCGTTCTGGCACTCCGCCGGGACGGGGAATTGGAGGAGATCATCGCCATCATCACCACCGACGCCTCTTCATCAACCAGCCATGTTTCCCCCATCCATGTGTGAGTAATTCCCCCGCTGTATGCCGAAGGGGATGGTAGGGATTGATACGTCTCCGACGTATCGATAATTTCTTATGTTCCATGCCACATTATTGATGATATCTACATGTTTTATGCATACTTTATGTCATATTTATGCGTTTTCCGGAACTAACCTATTGACGAGATGCCGAAGGGCCGATTCTTTGTTTTCTGCTGTTTTTGGTTTCAGAAATCCTAGTAAGGAAATATTCTCGGAATCGGACGAAATCAACACCCAGCATCTTAGAATCCCCGGAAGCATCCAGAACACCCGAGAGAGGCCAGAGGGGGGCCACAGGGCCACCACACATGACCCTGGGCGGCCAAGGGGGGCCCGCGCCCCCTAGTGTGTCGTCGCCTCGTTGACCTGCTGACGCCGCCTCTTCGCCTATAAAAAGGTCCCTGACCTAAAACATCGATACGGAAAAACCACGGTACGAGAAACCATCCAGAGCCGCCGCCATCGCGAAGCCAAGATCTGGGAGACAGGAGTCTCTGTTCCGGCACGCCGCCGGGACGGAGAAGTGCCCCCGGAAGGCTTCTCCATCGACACCGCTGCCATCTCCACCGCCATCTCCATCAACACTGCTGTCTCCCATGAGGAGGGAGTAGTTCTCCATCGAGGCTCGGGCTGTACCGGTAGCTATGTGGTTAATCTCTCTCCTATGCACCTCAATACAATGATCTCATGAGCTGCCTTACATGATTGAGATTCATATGAGTTTTGTATCACTATTCGTCTATGTGCTACTCTAGTGATGTTATTAAAGTACTCTATTCCTCCTGCATGATGTAATGTGGACAGTGTGTGCATCATGTAGTACTTGGCGTAGTTTATGATTGTGATCTCTTGTAGATTATGAAGTTAACTATTACTATGATGGTATTGATGTGATCTATTTGGTTATGTTGATCTATCTTGCACTCTAAGGTTATTTAAATATGAACATTGAATATTGTGGAGCTTGTTAACTCCGGCATTGAGGGTTCGTGTAATCCTACACAATTAGTGGTGTTCATCATCCAACAAGAGGGTGTAGAGTCTAGCATCTATCTATTTATTTATGTGATCAATGTTGAGAGTGTCCACTAGTGAAAGTATAATCCCTAGGCCTTGTTCCTAAATACTGCTATCGCTGCTTGTTTACTGTTCTACTGTATTTGTACTGTCTGCAATATTACCACCATCAATCACACGCCAGTCCTGGACAGCAAAGCCCTTTTACGGTGTTGTTGCTACTGCTCATACTTATTCATACCACCTGTATTTCACTATCTCTTCGCCGAACTAGTGCACCTATTAGGTGTGTTGGGGACACAAGAGACTTCTTGCTTTGTGGTTGCAGGGTTGCATGAGAGGGATATCTTTGACCTCTTCCTCCCTGAGATCGATAAACCTTGGGTGATCCACTTAAGGGAAACTTGCTGCTTTCTACAAACCTCTGCTCTTGGAGGCCCAACACTGTCTACAAGAATAGAAGCTCCCGTAGACATCAAGCACTTTTCTGGCGCCGTTGCCGGGGAGGAAAGGTAAAAGGCACTCATACTCCGGTTCCAGTGTAACGGTACTTTTACGGCGCCATTGTGTTTGTGCTCGAAGCTATTTCCTTTAGATCCTGCAATTGCATCTTTTTGTTTCTTGTTTACACTAGTAAGGCATAATGGACAATAATGAGCTTCTTACTCTATTTCCTGATTTAAGACATGGATGGTTTGATCCGAAAATTAAAAAACCCATGGAACATATTAGCATGAACACATTGAACACCATTGTTGCTAATGATATGGAAAATTCTAAGCTTGGGGAAGCTGGTTTTGATGAGCATGATCTTTTTAGTCCCCCAAGCATTGAGGAGAAAATTTACTTTGATGATACTTTGCCTCCTATTTATGATGATTATAATGATAATAGCCTTTTGGTGCCGCCTGTTATGGAGGATAAATTTGATTATGATTACAACATGCCTCCTACATTTGATGATGAGAATAATAATGATAGCTACTTTGTTGAATTTGCTCCCACTACAACTAATAAAATTGATTATGCTAATGTGGGTAGTAATAATTTTATGCATGAGACTCATGACAAGAATGCTTTATGTGATAGTTATATTGTTGAGTTTGCTCATGATGCTACTGGATATTATTATGAGAGAGGAAAATATGGTTGTGGAAATTTTCATGTTACTGAAACACCTCTCTATGTGCTGAAATTTTTGAAGTTATACTTGTTTTGTCTTCCTATGCTTGTTACTTTGGTCTTCATGAACTTGTTTATTTACAAGATTCATTTTCATAGGAAGCATGTTAGGCTTAAATTTGTTTTGAATTTGCTTCTTGATGCTCTCTTTTGCTTCAAATATTATTTCTTGCGAGTGCATCATTAAAACTGCTGAGCCCATCTTAATGGCTATAAAGAAAGAACTTCTTGGGAGATAACCCATGTGTTTATTTTGCTACAGAAACTTTGTTTTATATTTGACTCTTGGAAGTTGTTACTACTGTAGCAACCTCTCCTTATCTTAGTTTTGTTGCATTGTTGTGCCAAGTAAAGTCTTTGATAGCAAGGTTGATACTAGATTTGGATTTCTGCGCAGAAACAGATTTCTGTCTGTCACGAATTTGGGCCTAATTCTATGTAGTTAACTCAGAAAATTATGCCAATTTACGTGAGTGATCCTCAGATATGTACGCAACTTTCATTCAATTTGATTATTTTCATTTGAGCAAGTCTGGTGCCTCAATAAAATTCGTCTTTACGGACTGTTCTGTTTTGACAGATTCTGCCTTTTATTTCGCATTGTCTCTTTTGCTATGTGGGATGGATTTCTTTGTTCCATTAACTTCCAGTAGCTTTGGGCAATGACCAGAAGTGTTAAGAATGATTGTGTCACCTCTGAACATGTGAGTTTTTGATTATGCACTAACCCTCTAATGAGTTTGCTTTGAGTTTGGTGTGGAGGAAGTTTTCAAGGGTCAAGAGAGGAGGATGATACAATATGATCAAGAAGAGTAAAAGCTCTAAGCTTGGGGATGCCCCGGTGGTTCACCCCTGCATATTTCAAGAAGACTCAAGCATCTAAGCTTGGGGATGCCCAAGGCATCCCCTTCTTCATCGACAAATTATCAGGTTCCTTCTCTTGAAACTATATTTTTATTCGGTCACATCTTATGTACTTTACTTGGAGCGTCTGTGTGCTTTTGTTTTCATTTTTGTTTGGTTTGAATAAATTCATACTTGTGTGGGAGAGAGACACGCTCCGCTGGTTCATATGAACACATGTGTTCTTAGCTTTTAATTTTCATGGCGAAGGTTGAAACTACTTCGTTAATTGTTGTATGGTTGGAAACGGGAAATGCTACATGTAGTAATTGGTATGATGTTTTCAATAACTTGATACGTGGCAATTGTTGTGCTCATGATTAAGCTCTTGCATCATATACTTTGCACCTATTAATGAATAAATACATAGAGCTTGCTAAAATTTGGTTTGCATAATTGGTCTCTCTAAGGTCTAGATAATTTCTAGTAAAGTGTTTGAAACAACAAGGAAGACGGTGTAGAGTCTTATAATGTTTACAATATGTCCTTTATGTGAGTTTTGCTGCACCGGTTCATCCTTGTGTTTGTTTCAAATAACCTTGCTAGCCTAAACCTTGTATCGAGAGGGAATACTTCTCATGCATCCAAAATCCTTGAGCCAACCACTATGCCATTTGTGTCCACCATACCTACCTACTACATGGTATTTCTCCGCCATTCCAAAGTAAATTGCTTGAGTGCTACCTTTAAATTTCCATTCTTCACCTTTACAATATATAGCTCATGGGACAAATAGCCTAAAAACTATTGTGGTATTGAATATGTACTTATGCACTTTATCTCTTATTAAGTTGCTTGTTGTGCGATAACCATGTTCCTGGGGACGCCATCAACTACTCTTTGTTGAATATCATGTGAGTTGCTATGCATGTCCGTCTTGTCTGAAGTAAGGGAGATTTACCGCTAGAATGGTTAGAGCATGCATAATGTTAGAGAAGAATATTGGGCCGCTAACTAAAGCCATGATCCATGGTGGAAGTTTCGATTTTGGACAAATATCCTCAATCTCATATGAGAAAATTAATAATTGTTGAATGCTTAAGCATTAAAGAGGAGTCCATTATCACGTTGTCTATGTTGTCCCGGTATGGATGTCTAAGTTGAGAATAATCAATAGCGAGAAATCCAATGCGAGCTTTCTCCTTAGACCTTTGTACAGGCGGCATAGAGGTACCCCTTTGTGACACTTGGTTATAACATGTGCATTGCAATGATAATCCAGGTAATTCGAGCTAATTAGGACAAGGTGCGGGCACTATTAGTATACTATGCATGAGGCTTGCAACTTGTGGGATATAATTTACATAACACGTATGCTTTATTACTACCGTTGACAAAATTGTTTCTTGTTTTCAAAACCAAAGCTCTAGCACAAATATAGCAATCGATGCTTCCCTCTGCGAAGGGCCATTCTTCTACTTTTATGTTGAGTCAGTTCACCTATTTCTCTCTACCTCAAGAAGCAAACACTTGTGTGAACTGTGCATTGATTCCTACATACTTGCATATTGCACTTGTTATATTACTTTACATTGACAATATCCATGAGATATACATGTTACAAGTTGAAAGCAACCGCTAAAACTTAATCTTCCTTTGTGTTGCTTCAATACCTTTACTTTAAATTATTGCTTTATGAGTTAACTCTTATGCAAGACTTATTGATGCTTGTCTTGAAAGTACTATTCATGAAAAGTCTTTGCTATATGATTCATTTGTTTACTCATGTCATTTATCATTGTTTTGATCGCTGCATTCATTACATATGTTTTACAATAGTATGATCAAGGTTATGATGGCATGTCACTCCAGAAATTATCTTTGTTATCGTTTACCTGCTCGGGACGAGCAGAAACTAAGCTTGGGGATGCTGATACGTCTTCGACGTATCGATAATTTCTTATGTTCCATGCCACATTATTGATGATATCTACATGTTTTATGCATACTTTATGTCATATTTATGCGTTTTCCGGAACTAACCTATTGACGAGATGCCGAAGGGCCGGTTGCTGTTGTTCTGCTTGTTTTTGGTTTCGAAATCCTAGTAAGGAAATATTCTCGGAATTGGACGAAATCAACGCCCGAGCATCTTAGAATCCCCGGAAGCATCCAGAACACCCGAGAGAGGCCAGAGGGGGGCCACAGGCCCACCACACATGACCCTGGCGCGGCCAAGGGGGGGCCCGCGCCCCCCTAGTGTGTCGTCGCCTCGTTGACCTTCTGACGCCGCCTCTTCGCCTATAAAAAGGTCCCTGACCTAAAACATCGATACGGAAAATCCACGGTACGAGAAACCATCCAGAGCCGCCGCCATCGCGAAGCCAAGATCTGGGGGACGGGAGTCTCTTTTCCGGCACGCCGCCGGGACGGGGAAGTGCCCCCGGAAGGCTTCTCCATCGACACCGCTGCCATCTCCACCGCCATCTCCATCAACGCTCTTGTCTCCCATGAGGAGGGAGTAGTTCTCCATCGAGGCTCGGGGCTGTACCGGTAGCTATGTGGTTAATCTCTCTCCTATGCACCTCAATACCATGATCTCATGAGCTGCCTTACATGATTGAGATTCATATGAGTTTTGTATCACTATTCGTCTATGTGCTACTCTAGTGATGTTATTAAAGTACTCTATTCCTCCTGCATGATGTAATGTGGACATTGTGTGCATCATATAGTACTTGGCGTAGTTTATGATTGTGATCTCTTGTAGATTATGAAGTTAACTATTACTATGATGGTATTGATGTGATCTATTTGGTTATGTTGATCTATCTTGCACTCTAAGGTTATTTAAATATGAACATTGAATATTGTGGAGCTTGTTAACTCCGGCATTGAGGGTTCGTGTAATCCTACACAATTAGTGGTGTTCATCATCCAACAAGAGGGTGTAGAGTCTAGCATCTATCTATTTATTTATGTGATCAATGTTGAGAGTGTCCACTAGTGAAAGTATAATCCCTAGGCCTTGTTCCTAAATACTGCTATCGCTGCTTGTTTACTGTTCTACTGTATTTGTACTGTCTGCAATATTACCACCATCAATCACACGCCAGTCCTGGACAGCAAAGCACTTTTCTGGTGTTGTTGCTACTGCTCATACTTATTCATACCACCTGTATTTCACTATCTCTTCGCCGAACTAGTGCACCTATTAGGTGTGTTGGGGACACAAGAGACTTCTTGCTTTGTGGTTGCAGGGTTGCATGCGAGGGATATCTTTGACCTCTTCCTCCCTGAGATCGATAAACCTTGGGTGATCCACTTAAGGGAAACTTGCTGCTGTTCTACAAACCTCTGCTCTTGGAGGCCCAACACTGTCTACAAGAATAGAAGCTCCCGTAGACATCAGGGATTGGATGAGATTGGTCATGTAATAGCATAAGATTGTTAGGGCATAGTGCCTAGTGTCCGTAATTGGTACTTTGATGATATTGTTGCAACTTGTTATGCTTAATGCTTGTCACTAGGGCCCGAGTGCCATGATCTCAGATCTGAACATGTTATTATTTCATCATGATATTCATTGTTTATGGTCTTACACCTGCAAGTTCTATACACATGTCGTTGTCCGGAACCGATGGCCCCGAAGTGACGAAATCGGGACAACCGGAGGGGATGGTAGTGATGTGAGGATCACATGTGTTCACGGAGTGTTAATGCTTTGCTCCGGTACTCTATTAAAAGGAGTACCTTAATATCCAAGTAGATTCCCTTGAGGTCTTGGCCGCCACCGGCTGGTAGGACAAAAGATGTTGTGCAAGTTTCTCATTGCGAGCACGTATGACTATAATTGGAACACATGCCTATTGATTGCTTTGTACTTGGACACAGCTTTATTATTATCTGCAAATGCCCTGCTATGATTGTTACATGAGTTTCTCTCATCCATGCAACGCCCGTTATCCGTCCCCGTGCCTACAGTATTTTGATCCTGCTGTTTACTATAATCACTACTGCTGTCTCTGTTACTCTGCTCTGTTATTTCACTCACTCTATCGCTATAAAACGGTTACTACTCGATAAACTCTTGCGAGCAAGTTTGTTTCAGTGTGCAGCTGAATTGACAACTCCGCTGTTAAGGCTTTCAAGTATTCTTTGTCTCCCCTTGTGTCGAATCAATAAATTGGGTTATACTACCCGCGAAGACTACTGCGATCCCCTATACTTGTGGGTCATCATCTGTTGTTTGCAACTTAATACTGGAAGGGGTGCGGATGCTAACCCGAAGGTGGACTTTTTAGGCATAGATGCATGCTAGATAGCGGTCTATGTTCTTTGTCGTAATGCCCTAAGTAAATCTCATAGTAGTCATCATGATATGTATGTGCATTGTTATGCCCTCTCTATTTGTCAATTGCCCAACTATAATTTGTTCACCCAACATGCTATTTATCTTATTGGAGAGACACAACTAGTGAAATGTGGACCCCGGTCCATTCTTTTACATCTGAAATACAATCTACTGTAATCATTGTTCTCTGCTGTTCTTTGCAAACAAACATCATTCTCCACACCATACGTTTAATTCTTTGTTTATAGCAAGCCGGTGAGATTGACAACCTCACTGTTAAGTTGGGGAAAAGTATTTTGATTGTGTTGTGTAGGTTCCACGTTGGGGCCGGAATCCCTGGCGTTGCGCCGCACTACACTCCTTCACCGACAACCTTCACGTGGCCTTCATATCCTACTGGTTCGATAAACCTTGGTTTCTTACTGAGGGAAATTTGCTGCTGTACGCATCACACCTTCCTCTTGGGGTTCGCAACGGACGTGTGCTTCACGCGTCATAACATATGCGTTTTGGACATATGAGTGAACATGGCATGACAGAATTGCACAGGAGAGACCTGCTAGATGGCTGCAATTTGAGTAAGTTTGAGTTCTGTGAGCACTGCATTTTTGGTAAGCATAAAAGAGTTAAATTCAATGCTTACGTTCATACCACTAAAGGGATTCTAGATTATGTGCATGCTGATGTGTGGGGACCTTCACGCAAGACTTCTCTTGGCGGTGCAAATTACATGCTTACTATCATAGATGATTACTCCAGAAAAGTGTGGCCTTTTTTTCTGAAACATAAATCTGTTATTTTTGATGCTTTTAGAAAGTGGAAAGTTATGGTAGAGAAGCAAACAGAAAAGAAAGTTAAATTTCTTCGTACTGACAATGGCACAGAGTTTTGTTCTACTGTTTTCAATGATTATTGCAGCGATGAAGGCATTGTCAAGCACCACACCATCCCATATACTCCTCAGCAGAATGGTGTGGCGGAGAGGATGAACAGAACCATCATCTCCAAGGCTCGCTGCGTGTTGCCCAATGCTGGTATGCATAGACGTTTTTGGGCTGAAGCAGCCTCCACCGCTTGTTACTTGATAAACATGTCACCTTGCATTCCGCTTGATAAGAAAACTTCTATTGAGGTATGATCTGGCTCATCTGCTGATTATTCACAGTTGAGAGTTTTCGGTTGCACTGCTTATGCTCATGTTGATAATGGAAAGCTAGAGCCTAGGGCTGTTAAGTGCGTGTTTCTTTGTTATGGTTCAGGAGTTAAGGCATACAAGTTATGGAATCGTGAAACTAAGAAAGTTTTGCATATCAAGAATGTAGTCTTTAATGAGACTGTCATGTTTTATAAGAATTCATCTACAGATGTTACTGATGCTATTGATTTTTCTGATAATTCTGATGATGAACAACAAAGGATTAGCGTGCAGGTGCTGCACGTGGAGGAGAAAGAAAATGATGTTGCTGAAAATGATAACACTGTTGTTCAGCACTCACCACCTGTTTTACAGCAAACAAATAGTTCCATTGCTACTGATAGACCGAGGCGTAACAAAGGTCCACGTCCTCGTTTAATTGAAGAATGTATTCTAGTTCATCATGCTTTGAGATGTGCTGAACATGTGGAGCGTGATACTGAACCTGCTACATATACTGAGGTCATTGCATCCGTTGACCGCGTGAAGTGGATTTTTGCTATGCAAGAGGAGATGCAATCTCTTGACAAGAATGGCACATGGGATGTTGTGCCCTTGACTAAACAAAAGAAGGTTGTCCATTGTAAGTGGATATTTAAAAGAAAGGAAGGTTTGTCTCCTAATGAGCCTCCGAGGTTTAAGGCAGGTTAGTAGCAAAATGTTTTAGCCAAATTCTAGGTATTGATTATAGTGATATATTCTCTCTGGTTGTGAAGCATAGTTCCATTCGTGCATTCTTTTGCATTCTTTGGTATTGCAGCTAGATGTAAACACTGCTTTTCTGCATGGTGAGCTTGAGGAGGAGATATACATGGAGCAACTTGAAGGTTTTGTTGTGCCTGGTAAGGAGGATCTTGTTTGCAAGCTAAGGAGGTCCCTTTATGGTTTGAAACAGTCTCCAAGACAGTGGTATAAAAGGTTTGATTCGTTTATGATTGCACATAAGTTTAAGAGATCTCAGTATGATAGTTATGTTTATATCAAGTTTGTTAATGGATCACCAATATAATTACTATTATAGGTTGATGATATGTTGATTTCTGCCAAGAGAAAGAAATTGATCACTACTTTAAAGTCACAATTAAGTAGCGAGTTTGAGATGAAGAATCTTGGTGCTGCTAAGAAAATACTAGGTATTGAAATTACAAGAGATAGAAAATCTAGTGTGTTATTTCTTAGTCAGCAAAACTACATTCAGAAAGTTCTTCATCATTTTAATATGCATGATGCGAAGTTTGTTAGTACACCTATTGCTCCTCACTTTAAATTGTCAGTATTGTAATGTCCTAGTACTGGTGAAGCTATTGAGTACATGTTGGTTCCTTGATGTATGCCATGGTCTATTCTCGCCCTGATTTGTCATATGCTATGAGTTTGGTCAGTCGATACATGACTAATCCTGGTAAAGAACATTGGAAAGCTATTCAGTGGATTTTCAGGTACCTTCGTGGCACATCCAAAGCTTCCTTAAAGTTTGACAAGACCGGTGAGGGGCTCGTAGGCTATGTGGATTCAGATTTTGCTGCCGATTTGGATAAGAGAAGATCCCTCACAGGTTATGGGTTCAATGTTGATGGATGTGCTGTGAGTTGGAAAGCAACGTTACAACCTGTTATTGTCCAATCTACGACCGAAGCAAAATATATAGCAATTAATGAAGCTTGCAAAGAGTCTGTTTGGTTGAAAGATTTGTATACTGAGCTTTGTGGAGATGATTCTTCCATTAACTTGTTTTTTGACAGTCAAAGTGCAATATACCTTACTAAACATCAAATGTTCCATAAGAGGACAAAGCACATTGATATCAAGTACCATTATGTGCGCGACATTGTTGCTCAAGGTAAGGTGAAGGTATGCAAGATAAGTACTCATGATAATCCTGCTGATATGATGACAAAGCCAGTTTCCTGTTTCCATGTTTGATTTTTGCTCGAGCTTGGTTGGTATAACAATTTTTCCCAAGTGGTTGTTGGCACCATCAAGTGTTTTTCTTTGTTGTTCAGGAGATTGTTGAAGTTCATGCTATAAGATGGAATTTGTCTCAAGGTGGAGTTTGTTATATTGTGATCCAAATTCATATACTAAAGGGAGGCTAACTTCTGACGAGCGGAGCGAGGCCCGTCGCCGGTACGATATGGATTGTTGGCACCGCGTTTCACTGCTAGAGATAGATCTAAATTATAATTACCGTACCGGCGACTGGCTACTAGGGAGTATTTCATTGCTTGTTTGATCGGGAGTAATATAAGCAAGGAAGCTGCAATCGTGAAATGTCTTTGTCCTGTGCATGGACCTCCCGTGCACATGATCATTCAGTATCAGTAGTGATAGATTGCGGAATATGATTGTATTGATATGCAGTAATTGGTGATTACATTGAGCCTATCTCTCGTAGGCTTTTTGCCCTCCAAAGCCTTCTCTACTATATAAACAGTCCAAGAGGCTCAATGTAATTACCGATTACCGCATATCAATACAATCATATTCGGCAATCTATCGCCTAGGTTTTCCGCACCTAGATGGCTCCGCCCACTCCGCCGCCGCCGCCGTCGCGTCCACTCTGGACCACAGCCGTCGGCGCGCGCCGCCGTCGGCGCCGATCTATCTTCTTCCACTACCTCTACTCTCCACCAAAATTCCCAACAAAATTCACAGCTCCCACAACTTACCCTAGCCGACACGATCGCCGACGTCTCTCCGTTCATCCCAATCGTCCTCTATCTCTCCAAGCATAAATTTTACCATTGGCGCCACCTCTTTCATGTTCATCTCGGTCGCTGCGGTCTCCACGATCACATCAACCTCGTCTCGACATCATGGCCCACCGATCCACACTGGGTCAAGGATGACCTCACCGTCATTCAATGGATCTACACCAGGATTTCCACCGAGCTCTTCAACCTGGTCTCCACCGACAACGCCACGGCTGCCCAACTATGGGTCGCTCTTCAGCAGTTCTTTCAGGACAACTCCGACTCGCGCGTCAACGCTCTTCACATCGAGCTCCGCACCAGCACTCAAGGCGACTCCCCCGTCACCGTCTTCTGCCAACGCATCAAGGCCATCGGTGACGAACTTCGGGAACTCGGTGATCACGTCGACGACCGCACCCTTATCAACGCCCTTCTTGTTGGTCTCAGCGATAAATTTGAGAAGCAAGTCGCCTTCATCCCGCTGCTGAAACCTTACCCAACTTTCGCTGAAGTGTGATCTATTTTGCAACTCGAAGCTCGGAATCAATCTCGCAAGGCCGCGCGTTCTCCGTAGGTGTTTCACACGGCGCTTCGCCTGCCGCTACTGCCTACCCCTGCTACACCACCGACGGCCCCTCCTTGATGGCGTCCGAGCCCCAACTACCGCGGTAAAAATCCCGTATATCGGCCACCCGCTCCAGCTTATATTAGGTAGTTTATGATTGTAACCTAGATCTATCTCTACTAGGTTTCTTGCCCTCCAAGTCTTCTCTACTATATAAACAGCCCAAGAGGCTCAATGTAATCACCAATTACTGCATATCAATACAATCATATTCCGCAATCTATCACTACTGATACTGAATGATCATGTGCACGGGAGGTCCATGCACATGACAAAGACATTTCACGATTGCAGCTTCCTTGCTTATATTACTCCCGATCAAACAAGCAATGAAATACTCTCTTTTTTCGAGAGTATGTCGAGACGTACCATATTCTTATAGGAAGCATAATTCAAAGATAAGACGACTCTAACCCACAGGGAACAAGGTTTTCGCACAGTATCTTTGAAGAGGAGTAACTGCCACTAAACACGATATTATAAGACATAATTGGTATAGAAGTACAAATTGTGTATTTTATCATCATGACGAGCATATTAAACACTTCTTCCAGTGCAATGTTGCTAGATCTATATGGTGGGACATCCTAGTAGGTTTTACCTTATACCCATCAGGTAGTGTTGCTAACATATTTGGTAGCTGGCTAAATAGTGTGGATCAGAAGTTTAAAATACTTATTAGAGTGGGAGCACTTCCAATTATTTAGTTGTTAAAGTTGGAGGTTCAAAGATAAATTTTTTGGGATGAAAATCAGATGAAAGTATGGCCATGTGCATAAATTATTTATTATTCTTAAAAAGTATACACTTGAGATTTTTTTGTGCCCTCTCTGATATGAGAAAGTTTTACTTTTAGCCATGAGTATTCAATTTTTTTGTAGATTTTTCTTTTGAAACGAGTACTGGTGCGATTGCCAACTCGAATCAAATGTACTATAGTAAACTTACATTGGCAAACTGAACTTAATTGTGAGCTGGAATCCAGTGGGTCACCATGACAGTGATGCCACGATGGATAGCTGCACTTTCCTAACCTCATCACAAGAGGCTACTTGTCGTTTTATTTCTTCTACAAATAAAACGCCCTTCCGGAAATCGATTTCACTAGAATCGGATGGCACAGAAGGTTAACATATACATTGGCAGAAGCCACTAATAGGTTAATTGTTGTTACAAGGATCACTTTGTGAATCTTATTACTATTGTTGGAATCATATTATGAGTGCGCAGTCATCTTACAATCTGTATCTCTGGCGACACATCAAGGTAATTGTTCCCCACAAAAAGAATTATTCCATCGATCAGTACAAAACCCAAAAAACCAAAGTTGAGTCGGTCACTACTAGGAAAACCTTTATAGGTAGGATATATTCTGTGACACACCTAAAAGTGCGTGCTCCACAAAAAATATTTTGGTGACGCATAGGTTAATATGCTCCACAATTTTTTAACTTCTGTAGCGCATCAAACAGTGATGCGCCACATAATTCTCGCTTTATGTGGTGCATTTAGCCAGATGCGCCACAGATACTTTATGGGGCCCATGTGGGATCCGGTACTGCACATGGGTAAAGGCAAGTCTATGGCGCATGACTTCTGTGGCGCAGGTTGGCATATGCGCCACAGAATTTCGTGTGGGGATCCACACCTCACAGCAGCAGCCACATTTCTGTGGCGCATATGTTACAGAAGTTCAGCTTTCTGTGGCGCACACAGAAGTTCAACTTTCTGTGACGCATGTAGGCATATGCGCCACGGAATGTGCGAAGTAGATGTAGGGTAAACCCCCGATCGATTTTTTAGATTTGTAAAATACAAAAGAAATAAATAGAAATTTTGAAAAATCAAATCTTTCGAGGTGCCTATGTATTATGTCATCTAGTTTTAATAAAATTAACAAACATGAATTTCGATTTTTTTTGCAAAATTGCGTCATGAGATCTTCAAACTGGATTTCTGGTTGCATACGAACTAAAAAAAATATTATATCAAAATAACCGGAAGAAAATTCTACATCCAAATTCAACGGACGTGGTCTGTTATGAAATTTACAGAATTGGCAAATTCGAAAAGAGTAAAAAGTTACGGCAAAGTCAAGATTTTTTTCTGCAAAAACAAAAAATTCGAAAAATAAATCTAGGACTCACCTAACGCACATGCGCCACGGAATTCTTAGGCTGAAATTTCAATTCGGCGGTGCCCTTCTCCTTCTCCCTCTCTCTTTTCTCCTCCTCCTCCCTTCTTCTCCCTCCTCCACACCCGACCTCCTCCACCACCCGTCGACCTCCTCCTCCTTCACACCCGACGACCTCCTCCTCCTCTGGCTTCCTCCCCCTCCTCCGGCGGCCTCCTCCTCCTCCAGCGACCACCACCACCACAACCACCTCCTCCTCCTCCTCCTCCTTTGGCCACCATCTCCTCCTCGTCCTCCTCCGGTGACCTCCTCCTCCTCCTCCTCCTCCTCCACCTCCGGCGACCACCACTACCACTACTACCACCTCCTCCTCCTCCTCCTCCTCCTTCGGCGACCCCTCCTCTCCCACCTCTGGCCGGCCTCCTCCCCCACCTCCGGAAAATTTCAAAAAAAAATCCGACAAAATTTCGGCTACCGCAGATCAAGATCTGACCGCCATTTTTTAAATTAAAAAAATTCAGTGGCGCGCCATTGCTGGGTGCGCCACAGAAGTTTTATGCGGCGCATGCCTGCCTGCTGCGCCACAGAAAAACTTCTGTGGTGCATGTAGATATGCGCCACAAAAATAAATATATGTCGCGTTTCTTCTGTGGCGCACGGAATATGCGGCACAGAAAGTTAAAAACCTGCGCCACGGATGAGGGTTTTCCTAGTATTGGATAGAGTAAGTTAAAAAATGTATTCCGTCTGTTTTAATTGAATCAGATTTATTTAGACATACATTTATCTACACCATAAAACACATATTGATAGAGATACACATGTATTGTAGATAAAATTGAGTCAACAATTTGAAACAGAAGAAGTACATTATCAAATGCACTGGGACCCAGCATGTTTTGTGTGCAAGCAGCACATTCGTGCATAGTGGCATGCCTCTCTGTTGCTGGTTTAATATCAGAATCAATAATTGAAATTCTTACTGGGGGAGCGATTCATCATGCAATCATGTACAGCTCAACCGCACGACACAGCTACAAGAACCGATCGATGACAGTTGACAGCAACCATATATTTGACCTTAATTAACTAACTCCTAATGATAGTTATTGACTCCACTTGCTAGAACCTAACGATACCAAATATTTCTTTAATTTTGGATTTGGCTACTAAGCACCGCGTCGACCTAGCACTAATAGAATTGCGGTATGAGCCACTACTTTACTCGTTCCATGGACATCTAACGAACTCAACCTCTAGCACTGTTATAAAATCCACCTTCGGTTGGAAAACATGAGCTGACAAGTAAATGATATGTAATAGGAAGACTTTCTTTCTCAAAATGAAAAATGCAACAGAAAGACGAGAACGGACTAGATGAAATGCTCCCGGTAGCACGTTATTGTGGTGGGCGACTTGAAATAGTAGTACACAAAATATCCAGTCGTGCTGAAACTGAACACTAATAAAACCGGAAGGAGAAGCCAGCTTGCATACTAGCAGCTTTCAGTTATACCCCAAGCAAGGAAATCGACGTAACAATTAAACGGGAAGATTCTTCAGTCAGCAACTAAATTATGACACTACTAGGAAAAGGCCTCTAGATGGAAATAGCACTACCGGCGGACCAGCAAATCCATACGCCGGTGGCAAATAGTGTCGGCGCACCTACATGTCGCCGCGCCGGCGATGGTGTCTTACTGCCGGCGCACAATCAAAAAGATGCGCCGGCGATAAAGTTCGAAGGGGACCAGACCAGACAAAAAAAAATCGAGAAAAACCACCGGTGCTGCAGCATGATGGTGCGCCGGCGGTAAGGGCTGCCATGATTTTCCCTCCCCACCCCCCACCCCCCTGGACCGCCTTTTCAGTTTTGAAAAAAATAAAAGAAAATGATAGAAAATTCAAAAAATAAAATCCTTTGAACTGCACATGTATTATGTAATCTAGCTTTAATGAAAATTTGAAAAAAATGAATTTCGATATATTATGCAAAATTGCGTCATCTTTCGGTAAAACGAGATTTCTGGTTGCATACGACCTCCGATGAAAAACTTTTTATATCAAAATCTATCTACGCGAAATTTCCTATCCGAATTCAACGGCCTACGGCCGTTTGGAAAAAAAATGGATTCGTCAATTGGAAAACAGAAACAGGACTTTTTTCAGGTTTAAGATTTGGGTGAAAAAAAGAAAAAATTACTATATATTCCGGCCGGCCCTCCTCCCTCTTCTCCTTCCTCACTTCTCCCCCTTCTTCTCTTTCCCTCCTGCTCTTCTTCTTGCAATACTCACCAACGACCTCCTCCTCCTACTACTCCGGTGACCTCCTCCTACTCCAGTGACCTCCTCCTCCTCCTCCTCCTCCTCCACCTCGGGACTCTACCTCCATCTCCGGCCTTCTCTTCACCACCTCCACCTCCGGCTATCTTCTCCCCCTCCTCCACCACCACCTCCGGCCTCATCCTCCTCCTCCTCCTCCTCCTCCTCCTCCTCCTCCTAAACCACCACCTCCGGCCTCATTCTCCTCCTCCTCCTACACCGGCGCGTCAACGACGACATGGCGAAGCACGACGCCTGTTTTCGAGGACCCGAGCTAGATGAACCCGAGCTAGATCTAGATCTGGATCGGGCTTTTTTTTTGAATTTCGAAAAAACGTACCGCCGGCGCACCAGGCCTGGTTCGCCGGGGATAATTCATGTTACTGCTGGCGCACCAGCTGGTGCGCCGGCGGTAACTCATTACCACCAGCCTGTTCCCACCGACGGGCTGTGGTGCGCCGGCAATAGCCGTTTTTGGTGCGCCGACAATAAGGCTTTTCCTAGTATTGTGAGTTTCCGACCGATACATGCGGGTTGCAGCATGTTATATTTCTCTAGATGAAACAAGCAACAAAATACTTCTTTTTTTAGGAGTAGGCCGAAGTGTACAATAACTTTCTATAGAAGGCAGAATTTATATACGGTTTTGCTATATCTCAGTCAACTGAGATTTTCTTAAGTCTAAGTCGCTTACAAAAAAGTGCTTTGAGTTGTACTTTTCTGTTAAAAAAGTGCAATTGCATTTTTTTGCCAGAAAAATGCAACTGGACCGAGTTGCACTTTTCTTTAACTGCAGTTGCACTTTTCTAAGGTGACTAAGACTTAAGGAAATCTCAGTCAATTGAGACATAGACACATCATTTAAATATATATAAGATGAGTACAATCCACTGCAAACAATAAAACAGAGAGAATCTCCAATCAGCAACATAATTATGAGTTTTGGTAAGGTACGTGTCGCTGCTAGCTCATATTTCTCGACATAACAAACAAGCAATGGCCAATGGAATGCTTACATCTGCAATTAACAGGAGCACCCTGGGTGCTCACCGGCGACCTAGCCGGTGTTCCCCGCTACTCGCCGTGTGGTCTTGTATATTGCCGAGGGCTGGCCTGGTTTTTATTTATTTTTTGATAAATCGGTGGCCATTTATTGGTTTTCGTTGGCATATATGAACCATCGATCAGGATATCTGAAGAGAAGCCACACCTGACGTCCAATACTATTTGCGACTCTACTATGTACCGATCACTGTCGTCGTCTGCTTCAACCAATCTTCAGCAACGTAGTTGTTAACAATGTCACCTCTGCATAGATGACTACTTCATCCATAACCGATTGATAATTACGGCGAATTCCGATCATCTTTTTAGTTATGAATGTTGTAATGCACTGCTATGCTACCTTTTTGCGTTGATTACTGCATCTACAATTTTGAAGTTTCACATGTTTGTTGGTACCAATCGTGGTTTTACTATTTAGTTATCCAGCAGAAATAACTTGGAATGTGAGTTTTGAGTTTAGTGTGAAAATATTCTTTAATAGAGTTGAAACCCTTATATGTATGGAACCCGCGTGCGTGGGCGACCTGCATTCTCAGAGCGTACTGTACTCTCTGCTACTACGAATCGTGGGGTAGTAAAACTATCTCGGCAGCTGAACTTTAATTCTTAGCACGAAGAAAACGTGCAAGAGTAGCACAATCAGCTGCAATGGTGCGTGTGTGGTTCGAGCGCCCCGCCACATAGCGATCGAGTCACCGCATCCATACTGAATCCACCCGAGACTGACACTACGATGGACAGTTGCACTTGCTGATCCAACTTGATCACGAGAGGCTAGCTAGCTGCTGTACTTGTAAATGAAAAATCTATACTACTTGAACGATACACGATTCCCGTGGATATGGCTGCGTATATAGCCTGGGGTGGATCTTCAACGGCGACGTCTAACATTTATATTGACACAGTATAAGACTAGCCGACACGGATTTAGTGGACATGGTGTAGGCGCATCCATTTATAAAACTAGATAATTTCCCGCGCTTTGCTGCGGTATATTGAGAATACCTATAGAAGATATATGTGTATTGTCCTGAAAATACATAGATATACATTAGATATTTTTTTAAATGGCAATATATTATGTTACCAATAGCAACCAACGATGATATTTGTGTCCCAAAAATGTAGTTACCACTGTATGCGAGCTACTCAAGTATCAACCCTTGTTACTGGAAATAACATCGACCATATGCTAATCATCGTCTGAAAATATATGTCTAAAGATATGATAAAGCGGTGGTCAAATGATGGTGGAAATTGGGCACAACGCGACCGGCGCCTGCTGTTTATCCTGGTTTGGAGTTAATAAATCTCAAATTACCAACAATACATGGATGCTTGGAAGAAGTGCAGCTCAATGAAATCCTACAGAGAAAAAGAGAAGGTGCATAATAAATAAATACCTAAATAAATATAGCCTAAGTAAAAAAAAATACGTCCTATGGAGGAGGACAGGGTTCAGCTTGCAAACTCCTTCATATGTACTGCATGTTGAGAGCGAAAATTGGAGATAACCTGAGTGTGATGATCTTATGGAGGAGGGTAGGGCTTACCTTTTGTGATATATGATAAAGAGACGTAGACAAAATTGATGCAATCTTGCAAATCCGAAGAAGATGCCCAGAATTGTTATTGTGAGAAGAGACCGGAGTTAACACACACATCAAAACAAAAATTCAAGGGAATGCGGCACTGATATTTCTGTGAGCTTGGAATACACGGGCATAGTTCTGGAAGGAACTGATTATAGGTGCCTTGCTTGCGATGGCCGGACGCCCGGACCTGCTCCACTTTGGTATACGGAAAATGAAAAGTGTGGAAGTGAGAAGAAGCAATGCGTAAAGATGAAACAATGTTGTAGTGGAGACTGAAATGTGAGAATATGACTGGATGTTATATAACACCACTACGAGGGCTTTTCAACTCCTATTTCTGTTACCAATAGAAATCATTTGACGGAGAACCAAACGTCTAAGCTATCGGTCGGCTAGCTAGTCTCATTTATGTTGTGTTTTTTCTCTAGCACATGACGTGGTTTAGCTGATGAGGTGGCCCAAGAATAAGCCTAGAAAAACTGATCTTTTTATGGATGGCTGAATGACGTGGACTAATTAGAGGCTTGCTGATGTGGATACCTTGCATATTGATAGAATTACTTTTAGTGGGTTGCTCCTATTTAGTTATTATAGATAAAAAATATTTCAAAGTTTCAAAAAAAATTAACATAAGTATATTATGTTGATACTTATTTGTGCAAATTTTCAAGGCAAAATAGGGTCATATCTGGCCTACACATACAAGAGAAAATATAAATTTATATTTCTTTGAACAATGCAAATTATAGTTTTATTTGGATATTTTGTTATTTTCGTGTATGCCACCTCCATAAAAACTTACACAACTAAGTAGCAAAATAATACATGCAAAATATTATTTCAACTTCTTCGAGTATTTAAAATAGCATTTTTTCAACTTTTAAATAAGTGGGTGAACCTACACCCATGTTTCGTTAGATATTTCCGTAGCAACGAAATTAGAATTCGTAGTTATGCCCAAATTTTTGCCAAAAAGACCACCTTCCTATGGCGGTAGGACGTGCCAGACGACATGTGGCACCTGCCGACGCTCCTTGTGGCGGCAAGGCCTGCCGCCCCTCTGACTGGCGGCACGTTAGGAGGTCAGGCCCGCTCCGTTAGCCAGGCGTTGAGGCAGTGGGCCATGCCGTCGAAGCTCACGGCGGCACCCCGTGCGCTTCCGTGGCCGACCACCCAGCAGCTAGCTAGCTACAGGTGAGAGCAACTGTACTACGGATCGAAGTACAAAATTAGATTTCGTCTCATTGCAGTTGGGTTTTACTCGTTGCCTTGTTTCCTGAATGGCTCCGTGTCGTTGGATCCGTGGGTGTGACAGTGGTGGCCCTGTTATTGGAGTTTTGACTCAGTCCATCTCTAACGGGACGACGCAAAAAATGCGTTTTGGATCATGCCCCAACGGCTCGATGAACAGTGACCGTGTTGTCCGCAGATCCCAAATATGCATCGAGTTTGCGTCTTCGCGGATGCGCCGAGTGACCGCTGAATCTGGTCCGAGCGTGTCTGAGTAGGTTCGCGTAGACAAACGGAATGGCCAAGCACGCTCCAGCAGGACAACCCAAGCAGACCGACCTCCGCCCCGACCCATCCGTTCACCAAATTTGGGAAATGGATGTGTCGGCGCGGACGATGTGCGACAATGCTCGCAAATAGGCGTCGACAGGGGCGTCGCGGATGACGATGCCTCTGGAAGGAGGCGCGGGCGCGGCCGAGCGCGTGCGGGTGACGGCCGATGAAGATCCGATGTGCGAGCCTCCGGACGCCGCGGTCCTCTAGTTAGTTACAAAAATGCTCGCACCTAAACTGAAAATAAATGGGGCCATACACGTCTACTCCTCCCCGCTGCCGACGTCGTCCCCGCCTCGATGTAGTCCTCATCGTCGTCGCTGTGGTCGTCCTGCACAAGCGTCGGTGCCTGCCGTCTTCCATGACGAGGCGCCGGTGGACGGTCGAAGGGGAAGTCCCTGTCACCCAGAAACCCCACTCTCCTCCCCGGATCCTTCTCAGACTCGAGATAGCTACGCCGGCTGTCGGAGTCGATGGCGTAGGCGGGATCGGCGCCGAGGCCCGGCGGAAGCTACCGCGATGGAGCTGTGTGGGCGATGGCAGGAACTATGCCGATCGAGTTTTAAGGCCGGCCGCGCGCGGCAAACGATGCCATTGAAGGCGGCGTAGAAGCCCAGCTGTCGCCCGCCAGTGCGCGCGCAGAAGAGGCATCCGCAACATTGATGGCGAAGGCTGCGGCGCAAACGCGGAAGCGATGGCCGCGGAAGCGATGCCCTCGATACAGGCTCGCTGCCAGGCGGGCCCGGTGGAGAAGTGAGTGGTTACTTGGTGCCTCCGCGCAACGTCCGCCGCGACGCATTCCAGGCACAAATATGCGCCGAGTTTGCGTCACTTCGGACTCCCTGATCACTATACGTCGCCCGGTGATACCACACGCGTTTTCGGTCCGGACGGACGCAAACAATCACTCAGCGTCGTTTACGTCGCCCATTTGGAGATGCCCTAACACCTACCGGCAACCAACAGTAGTGGCAGAACCAGCAGACCAAGAAACTACGAGGGAATCACATACTCCGTATATTGTTTCCCGTGTTAAACTGAGCCTTTTAGTGGCGTGTTGTTATTTTGCTGTGCAATGTCGGCCTGCAGGGGCTGGCCACAGACGTAAAGCGCGCCGTACCATCTTGACGCCTACACCGGTGGCGGCATGGTCCGCTGCTATAACGTTCAGCCGACGGAGGGGTCTGGTTTCCTAACGTGCCGCCAGTGAGAGCGGCATAGGTGGTCTTTTTTGGCAATTTTTTTCGTAGGTGGTCTCTTCTGTCAATTCATTGAGGCATGTGGTTTTTTTTGGCAAAAATTCAGTTATGCCCAGGTTCGCCGACTCTAATTGGCTGCCTTCCGAAGTAAGGGAAATAATTGCTTGGTGCTTGATCTGGTTGGCTGTGCCTGGGTTTTCGTTCGCACAAAAATAAGCGGCGTGCCTCACTGAGCAGAGGAAGCCCGCGTGATGAAGCATCTTTACGATCGGGCGAGGTAGCTTGGCTCACACGCAAACGAACGATTCCATCGCTTTGTAGAGTCGGTGGAAACAAATATAGCACCGTACCGTACCGTACGCACATTGTACATTGTTTTTTTTTTTTTGAAACGGAGGCAAAAGCTTTGCCTCATCCATTAATTAAGAAGAGGGTGTCCGGTTTTTAGGAGAAAACCGGGCGAAAACCTACAACAACTAGACCAAGCCTGCACAAACAACACACCCACATAGATCACAATGCGACCCCAACAAACTCAACACGACACTCCAACACCACATCGAAGAAGACAGGTCACGACAATGGGAGGCACCCGTCAACCAACCGCGGATCCTTGGAAGGCAACGGCCAAGGTGGCGAGAAACTCGGAAACCTCTCTGGCAACGATAGCTCCGGGCACCATCGGCAACAACCCCGACTTAGCAACCATACCATCAAAAAGAGCCACCTGTCCGCCGGACTCAGCCGAGGAAGAGACTGCAGCGTCAAGAGAGCACCGGCACCGTTTCATGGTCGACCAAACAGCTAGCAACATCATGCCCCATGCAAGCCTCGTGCCTCGCTTGGTTTTTGCCTTTTTGGCAGGCAAAAGAGAGCCTGTACTGTGGAACCACCAACCTTACAATCTTAACCATGGAAACATCAGCTGTCCGTCGGTTCTAAAACAATACTTATTGCAGTTTTGTCTAGATACTAATGTATCAAGTATATTTTTTAGAACATAGTGAGCAGGACACATTGTTGGAGCGATAATCCTAGGCCTACATACTTTTTGACTTACGGAAACTTATACGTTTAATTTTGTGCCTGGCTTGATGCTCTCCGTAAGAAATTTCCGTAACAAATTATGTAGGTGTAGCATTACTCCATAATCCAAAGTCTACCGAGTCAATGGCATAACTTGTAAACTTACATTGTCAAAGCCTAGCTTGTCGATCAAAGATCCTTTGAGCGCAAGCAGCACATGCGTGCGTCATGACGTGCCGCTCTACTCTTGGTTGAGAGAAGAGTGTTGGATTATATATCCTCCTAGGCCGATGACCCTGAGTACTACGTAAGAACCACCTTTTGTTTGTAAAAGAATGTTAAATATTGGTTTAAATTTAGATGTATCTAGACATTATGTAGTCTACATATACATCTGAATTTAGATAAATATCTAACATCGCTTTAAGGACCCTGGGTGTATAATATTTACCCAAAATTTCCTGGACATGAGATGAGGCATGTACTTAGCTGCCTGGTAGTCCCCGAATACGGGGTGCGCGGTTTCGTGCATGCACTACTCAATGGCACAACACGATATAAAAGAAAATGACTGATGATAGCCACATTCTGGTTGACCTTAACTCGTAGTAAGTTATTTTAGAATTAACCAGTGATTGAATCTTTAGTAGGTAGTTGCACCTTTAGCCATAGGTGGGTCTACAGCTGGGCATGGGCAGCCCGGCCCAAAAAGCTTGGACTGGGCTAGGTCAGGCCTGCATGTCGGGCCGGATTCGGGCCTGATTTTGGAGCCTGAATGTCGGTTCGGGCCGGGCTCGGGCTTGCAAAAAAAAGTATTTACCTTAGTTCGGGTCGGGTTCGGGACTAATTTGTAAGCCCAAAGGTCAGGCCGGGTTGTGATCAGGCCTAGGAATTTGGGGTCGGGCTTTTTTAGGCCTAGCCTGAAACCCGGCTCGGCCCAAGGAATGCCCAGGTGTAGACGGACCTACCATCTCTTTTGCCAGGGCAACCGCCCGGGTTTCCACTAAGCAGACAAGCTTATCTTTTCTCTATTTTATATCGATTTGATAAAAAAAATTAGAACAGTAAATTTTATTCCCTAGGCTTCAAATTTTTCTTTGGTCCGCCTATGCCTTTAGCCTACCAGAGTTCAAACCTCATGTATGACATTTTGATGTCTTATAAAAGGCAGCACATTTTTTTATTGGAAGATGGCGTTCCTGTTGACGGACTTCGATCGTGAATCTCAAGATCCGTCGGATCAGTTTTTCGCCTTCGTTTATCGAAGATGTTCATAGTGATAGGGTGTGCGTACGTTCATAGAGATAAGTGTATGTATGTATTTGTTGGCATCTACGTTTGTAGTGTGTTTCACAGAAAAAGATAGTTTGTTACTCCAATAGCTAGAAAATACATACTCCTACTACCTCTGACTTTAAATACTTTATCGCGGAATTAATTGAATTAATTAAATGGTATGCTAAAAATATGTATAGATTCGTTGAACCTACGACAAATATTTAGTGTTGGAGGGAGTTGCGACTTTTAAATCCTTGCTTTGGCTACTAAGCACCATGTCGACCTTGACACGGAATGAATGGAGGGAGTACGAGCAACGACCTTGCTAAGTATGGATGTACATCTAACAAACTCAACCGCTGTTTCATTTTTTTAGTATAATCCACCTCATGTTGGGTAACTTGAGACAGAAAAGAAGTAAACGCTATGTAACAGAAAGACTTTCTTTCAGAAAAGAAAAGTAATTGAACAAACAAAAACTGGAGGCAGCCAGCTTGCAGTCAGTTACCAGCAGCGATGGATCGAGCGGTGGATCCGGGTCGTCGCGCAGACTTTCCGACTCCAATAATCCGAATCTAAGCAATAAGTCAAGTCGCCACAAAGATAGAACGAGAGAATCTCCAACCAGGAAGCAACTGAACTATCACATGTCTCTCGCTATATTTCCTCAGCACAAGCGCTGCAACTGGAATAGTCTTGCATGTGTGGCAGCAGCGAGACGGTGCTCCGGCCATGTGGCCCCGCTTGCTGCGGCGAGGCCAAGTGTAAATTTTTCTGGATAAGGAATGGATAAGCCGCGGTGGTAGCCTGAGACTACTCATAGTGGGAGTAACATAGTTAGTAATATCACACATCTCAAGACATTTTGATGACATGACATGCTAATAAATAAAGAAAAAGATTGAGGTGGTAACTAGCTATGTTACCATAACATCACACACCTCAAGGCAAGATAAGTCTACAACATAATAAATGATATAATGCATGACACCACATATAAGTTACTACCCACTATGAAGGTAGTAATCTAAACTAGTAACATGACATATGTTACTAGTCTATGTTACTTCCCAACAATGACCAGCCTCATCCGAGCGGCCGGCAAGCAACATGCTTATAGATCGTTAATCCTTGATTGGCACTTGGCAGCAATTTCTGTGACTACTATTTGCTCTATAGTTGATTTTGTACGATCCATGATTATAGCCACTTGGATTTAGCTTAGACGATCAGGGCATTGCTACCATCTAGTTGGCGATAGTTATTTTGTGTGTTTGGTCTAGTGTAAGTGATGAGCCAATTGTGTTTTTGGTTCGAAGAATAGGATGTTGTTCAAATATATTATTTTCCAAGAATCAATGATATGTTAAGTTGAAAAATATAAAATCATTAAACAACAATAAAATTAAGAATACAAACTTCTAAAGAATACTAGTCCAGCATCATAGCTCACTAATATGCAAAACAGATCAAAAACAACAATTTCGAAAATAAGATAGAATAACTTGAATGTTTAAGTCCAACATCATAATTCACAATATACTAACATTACCTAGCCTAGATGCAACTATTACGTGCCATAGTTCAACAAGTACATACTACCCATAGTCCAATGTTTTGTTTCAACAAAAATCACCAAGCAAGTACCAGAAGCAACCAGCCTTTAACCCCCAGCTCCTCCATCACTTATATCAACACTTGGAACATAATCTGGAAATGTACGTTTTTTTGGAAATGTACTTTTTGGCATACCTATTAACCGAAATCATGTTTTGCTCGTTCACCAGCACTTGGAACATTGTTAAGGTACGAGGATTGTCAACAAAGTGAGAGGGGGAGTGGTCCGGTCAATAAGTTAAGGTCTGTATGATCCCCTACAAGCCCAATAAGTTGATGTATGCATGACGCTGGTGACATCACACTAGTGGTAAATAGGGCTTTCGTGGGAGCCTTTTGTCGCGGGCGTGCCACCCGCGACAAATGGGGTGGCCACGTCGCTCCGAAGCCATTTGGAGCAGGCAGAGCCTTTTGTCGCGCCCTTTTGTCGCGGGCCATATTACGACCCGCGACAAAAGGGGTCTGAGGTCTGGCGCCTCCTGTCGGCACCCCTTTTGTCGCGGGTCGTAATACGGCCCGCGACAAAAGGGCCATGCCTGTATATAGACACGCAGCCAGCCCCCCATCTCATTTTTTCCTTGGTGGTGAAGGTGGAGGTGTATGCTAGCTCATTTTTTCTACAAGTGCACAAGACGTGTTTGATGGAATGCTTGTGAGGGATGCCACTTGATTTTATTTGATAAGATTTCTCCTCTTTTTGATCCTAAAAGGTTAGCAACTATTTTCTCGTATATATATACATAGTCCGTACAATACTAATTTTAGCAAGGTGATTGCATCTGATACATATATAATTATAATTATGATGCAGATGAGTCATCCATGGATGTACGGTAACCGATGTGCTCCCGCTTTCAGAGAGGGCGTGAATTCTTTCCTGCTTGTGGCCGAGGCCAACAAGTCGAAGCAAGGTTTTATGTGTTGTCCATGTCTATAATGTAAGAACGAGAAGGATTACTCTTGCTCAAGAGACATTAAGAGCCACCTGCTTCGTTTTGGATTCATGTCCAGCTATAATGTTTGGACCAAGCACGGAGAAGAAGGGGTTATGATGGAAGACGGCGATGAAGAAGAAGATAATGATGACCAGTACCGATCTATGTTCTCTGAATGCGATGATACCGCAATGGACGGCAATGAAGAAGAAGGAGGTGAAGAACAGGCATCGGATGATCCTGTTGATAATGATCTTCGTCGGGCCATTTCGATGCAAGAAGAGATCGTGGCACGGATAAGGAGAGGTTGCGGTTCGACAAGATGTTAGAGGACCACCACAAATTGTTGTACCCAGGTAGTGAAGATGGGCAGAGAAAGCTGGGTAGCATATTGGAATTGCTGAAATGGAAGGCAGAGGTCGGTGTGACTGACTCGGGATTTGAGAAATTGATGATAATATTAAAGAAGTTGTTTCCAAGAAATAACGAATTGCCTGTCAGTACATATGAAGCAAAGAAGCGTGTCTGCCCTCTAGGATTAGATGTGCAGAAGATACATGCATGCATTAATGACTGTATCCTCTACCGCGGTGAGAAGTACGAGAATTTGAATAAATGTCCGATATGCGGTGCATTGCGGTATAAGATCAGAAAATATGACCCTGGTAATGTTGAGGGCGAGCCACCCAGGAAGAGGGTTCCTGCGAAGGTGATGTGGTATACTCCAATAATACCACGGTTGAAACGTTTGTTCAGAAACAAAGAACATGCCAAGTTGTTGCGATGGCACATGGAATAACGTAAGAAAGACGCGATGTTGAGGCACCCCGCTGATGGTCGGCAGTGGAGGAACATCGGGAAATAGTTTCCGGATTTTGCAGGTGAGGCAAGGAACTTATGGTATGGTCTAAGTACAGATGGCATGAATCCTTTTGGGGTGCAGAGCTGCAGTCACACTACTGCAGAAAGGCTTATAGCCTCCAGGTGATCAGTGACAAGCAAAATTATGCTTGTCACTAATAAATGTACCAGTGACAGGCATATATAAGCCTGTCACTATTACAAAATACTAGTGACAGGCGTATAAAAAATGATGTCACTGAGTTTTTTTATGGAGGCGGGTTGGGACTCAAAATTTGCTAGTGACAAGCACACAAAAGAGCATGTCACTGGAATCTAGCGGAAATGCTTCTTAAACTCCACCCGCTGCTTCTTATTTCTGGGCCGGTCTGGCCCACGCGCGTCCTATATGGGATGAATCTCCGTGTGTTAGCTAGCTGGGCCTCTTTTCCTGGAACGAGCAGAGCATGGACAAGGACTCTCCATGTACGAATGTACGATACCCAACCGCAGCTGGGACTTAGCCAAAAGAATTCGAGTACCCATTACCGCGATCCATCCTAATCCCCAACCGCATCCGCCCTGCGCCCCGTCCGAACACAGCGCCGCCAGCCCCCTCCAACGCCGCCGCGCCGCCAGCCCACTCCAGCGCCACCGCCGATGCGTGGACGCCCTCCCCCTACGCGACCGGCGCCCTAAGCCAGGCGCGGCCTTGCATCCCCAACGCCGCCGCCCTAGGACGCCGCCCTGCATCTGCAATGTCGCGCCGCCCGTTCACCCGACGGGAGGACGCCTCTGCCTGAATCGAGGACGCCAGCGCCCTGCACCACTGCTCCTCGAAGCCAGACTACCTCTGAAGGTATCCGACCATGCACCACTTCCATTCCTCTATGTAGGTATGAATGGACAACTTTATTATCGTGGTGCTCTTACTGAATTTTCTGTACGTGCTCGACATGCAAACTATCTGCTTCTGTATCTTTGCAAGCTGGCCAGCCTTTGATTCTGTTAAATTCCCACAAGAACTACTTCAGCCTGTTTATAAAATCTAGGTGTCAATGGACCTGCTGTATACCAATCTGCAATATATTGTCTTCTACTCCTAACATGAATTGAAAAAACTCTAAACAAGGAAGAACCAGAGACCAATGAAGCACCAGTTCGCTGTGATAAAAGCTAACCATCCTACTAAATTTCAGAGTGAAGACACCCAGCTAAATGCTGAATAATACTCGAATAGCCTGATATCGAAGTAAAAAATGGTAATCCTCATGAGCAAGTCCCAATAGGCACGACTAATTTCTTGTAAAGTGTTACCTTTCTGACTTACTCGTCTACACTCTTCCAAGATTAACAGCCAAATCCCAGATTCAAAAACAAAGGACACATGTACACTGTGTGCGCTATTGCAATTTTCAGAAACAAGGAATTGTTTAGTTTTTGGTGCAAAGAAAAGAAGACAAGGATAACAGGTTACAGAAAAACAACTACACAAAATTTTGCTCTTTTATGCAATACTGCTAGCAATGCAATTAATTCATACACTACAGACTGCAATGTAACCACATTCAGACACAATGCATTCACTGTATGGGCACCATTAAGATTAACTGACTATCAGATTTCAGTATATAACTTTTTTACACAAACACACTACTATTTAATATACAAAAAGCATGCAGTAATTAGTTTGTGTCATTGTTGATACTAGTTTTTATACCTCATTCATGTCCAGTAAAAAGGGTATGTCGCTATCATGGGCTGCCAAATTTGCTGCTCATTTTTCAAGTAGCCCACTGCAATAATCTGCACAAAAAATGAGTTAGGCTGAGGTGCTCATCACTGTAGCGGTGCGGACTGTTCGATGCACAAGAATTAACGGCTGAGATCAATTGTTTCTGCCAAGTTCTTGCTTTTATAAGTAGTTTAGACTAGCACTGAAATAGTCGGTGGAGGCAGCTGTTCCGAACTGCTGCTGGTTAGGCATTTTCTTCTGGTTCTATATATGTGCTACAAGCGTTTGATCTTTTTTTTACCGATGATGCATATTACCTGCTTCTCTGCAGCCTGTCGGTGGCCATCTCGCTGCAGGCCAAGCACATGGAGAAGTTTGGGAAGGTGATCGATTATGTTCCTTGACTTGTTGCTTCATATAAATACGTGTTGGTTCACTGAGTAATATATCTGCACATCTTTTGAAAAAAGTTGTAAGAATCATTCTACTGTAGTAGCCTAGAGTAGTTATCTTTCTCAGTACTTATCCTTTGTTTGCATTATTATATCTACTGTAGTCGCCTAGAATCATTATATTGTAGTTGCCTAGAGTAGTTATCTTTCTCTGTAAATAATTCGAGCCGGAACCATATGACCAAGTTGATGCCATTTTTTCATAGTAAACTTAATTTATAGGCCAAAGTTTGTACTGTCTGGCAGTGGTGGAGCAACAAAATATCTGGGCAGGCCAAACTAAAAAACAACACTTCATTTTTAACTACACCAAATCTTTTTGTTGACTAACTTAGAATATTGACATAATTTTAGTGAAGAAATCATGCTATTGAACTGGTAACTAAGAATTGAGGAAAGAAAGAGATTACACGTGGTAAACTAGGAAGGATACAAGACCCTCCAAAACTGACTAGCAAAGCTACCTAGCTACCAGCGGCATTTTTCTTAGAAAAATAATCAAGGATGCAGAGCGCATCGTGTCCTCTTGGGTTTTCATCTCAATACCCAGTACCAGTTCGATCGTTGGTCGCTCGCTCCGAATCAGGTCTGCTTGGTGTCTGATGGTTCGCTAGTGGATTGGGCCGTCCATACAGAGGGGCAGATGTTTTAGAAAAAAATCATACAGAGGGGCAGTGTTGTATGGTAACTTCATAACTTCTGTGGGGTTGCTTTGTTTGTAAGTGTGCATTTCTGCACTTTATAGAAAAAAAGGTGCATTGTTGCATATATTACGGATCCCCAATTATATCCTTGCACTGTTCTCGCTAGGTATGCTCATGTGCCGCTAGGTATGCTCATGTGCCGCTATACCCTGTCTAATATATTATAGAGCTCCAATTAATTCATTTTATTTTTCATTATCTACGATGCTTATGTTCCCTTTTGCTATTACAGATTTGGTCAAGATTCTCAAAAAGTATGACAAGAGAACTAGGGTCCTTATCCGTCTCCTCTTCATTCAAAATGTTCTGCTCCAACCTTTCTTCAACACTGACCTGCTAGCTTGTGGGGGAGTGCGAGGCTATGCTCGAACAGCTCCTACCATATTGAACAAACCATTTGTATCGAATGAACAAGGAACAAAAGATATCAACACCAAGACAAGCCTCTGAACCCTATTTCTTCCTTGGATAGCAGCGGATGCATTCCAGAGCTTGATTAGATTGAGTTCATGGAGAGCATGTACATGAATAGATTGATGAGATAGATTGCAAATTATGTGCAAATGTTATGTCAAATTGGGTGATGTGAACGTATCATTGGTACACATCCAGTTGTGCAATTTGAAATATTTGCGGAAAATACATTTTATTTTGTATAATGTCTTATTTTGCTTCCTGGAATATTCGTGAAAAAGCATTTATTTTTTTATAATGGAATTTCGAACCAGTGACATGCAGGATAATGAGCAGGTCACTACCAAACCTCATGGGCGGCCTTCCATTAGTATGCACACACTAGTGACAAGCATCTCTTTTTGCCTGTCATTAGTGTGCACACACTAGTGACATGCACATTGCCGGTCACTAGTAACATGATACCAGTGACTAGTCATTAGTGACAGGCGCTTTGCCTGTCACTAGCATGCCTTTTATGCCTGTCACTAGAGGCCTATTCTGCAGTAGTGTCACAGCACCTGGCCCGTGACTTTATGTATCTACAACCTTCCTCCTTGGTTGTGCATGAAGCGGAAGTTCATTATGATGCCAGTGCTTATCCAAGGCCCAAAGCAACCCGGCAACGACATTGATGTGTACCTAAGGCCATTAGTTGATGAACTTTTGGAGTTGTGGGCCAAACCAGGTGTACGTGTGTGGGATGAGCACACCGAGCAATAATTTGACCTACGAGCGTTGCTATTCGTAACCATCAATGATTGGCCTGCTCTTAGTAACATTTCAGGACAGACGAACAAAGGATACAATGCATGCACACACTGTTTAGATGAGACTGAAAGTAAATATTTGGCAAAAAACAGAAAAGTTGTGTACCCGTACAATCGCCGTTTCCTTCCGCGCAAGCATCCCTTAAGGAAAAAAGGCAAGCATTTCGATGGCGAGGCAGACAACCGTCTGAAGCCTGTCTCCCGTAGTGGTGCTGATATATTTGACATGGCCAAGGATTTAAATGTTATCTTTGGAAAGGGTCCAGGTAGTCGACCTGTTCCGAAAGACGCTGACGGACACGCGCCCATGTGGAAGAAGAAATCTATTTTTTGGGAGCAAGAATATTGGAAAGTCCTGGAAGTCTGCTCTGCAATCGACGTGATGCACCTGACCAAGAATCTTTGTGTGAATATTCTAGGTTTTCTGGGCGTGTATGGGAGGACAAAAGATACAACAGAAGCACGGGAGGACTAGGAACGTCATAAAGGACGAAACGGCAATCATCCAGGGAAGTTTGAAGGGCCTGCCAGCTACGCTCTTACCAAACAAGAGAAGGAGATCTTTTTTGAAGCCCTATTCAGTATCAAGGTTCCGTCTGATTTCTTGTCGAATATAAAGGGAATAGTAAATATGAAGGAGAAAAAATTCCAGAACCTAAAGTCCCATGACTGCCACGTGCTTATGACACAATTGCTTCCGGTTGCATTGAGGGGACTTCTACCAGAAAATGTTCGACTAGCCATTGTGAAGATATGTGCATTCCTCAACGCAATTTCTCGGAAGGTAATGGATCCGAAACTTTGTCGGGATTACGGGAAGATGTGGTCGAATGTCTTGTCGCCTTCGAGTTGTTGTTCCCACAATCCTTCTTCAATATTATGACGCACCTCCTCGTTCACCTAGTTGAAGAGATTAGAATTCTCGGTCCTGTATTTCTACACAATATGTTCCCCTTCGAGAGGTTCATGGGAGTTTTAAAGAAATATGTTCATAACCGAGCTAGGCCGGAAGGAAGTATCTCAAAGGGCTACGGAACTGAGGAGGTCATTGAGTTTTGTGTTGACTTTTTCCCGACCTTAAGCCGATTGGTGTTCCTGAATCTCGGTATGAGGGGAGGCTGATCGGACAAGGCACACTAGGAAGGAAAGCAACGGTGTGCAGGGACAAGATTTCTTTCAATCAAGCACACTACACAGTTCTATACAATTCCAGCTTGGTGGCTCCGTACATTGAGAAACATAAAAATGTTTTACGAGAAATAAACCCGGGCAAGCCCCATTCATGGATTACACATGAATACCTTCGGTAGTTGGTTGCAAAGACATCTCATCTTTTCCATCGAAGCGGACACCACTGTTGTAGAGCAGCTGTACTTGTTGTCCAGGTTACCATCTTCAAACATATGTACATTCCAAGGGTACGAGATAAATGGGAATACAATTTACACGATCGACCAAGATAAAAAGAGCACCAACCAAAACAGTGGTGTCCGCTTCGATGCAAAAGACGAGAATGGGCAGACCACCACATATTATGGATACATAGAGGAGATATGGGAACTTGACTATGGACCCACTTTTAAGGTCCCTTTGTTTCGGTGGAAATGGGTGAAGCTCAGCGGTGTACATATAGACGATAAGTACGGTATGACAACAAGTGGATCCCAACAATCTTGCGTACCTGGACGAGCCATTTGTCCTAGCCAACGAGGTGGCTCAAGTTTTCTACGTGAAGGACATGTCTAGCAAATCGAGAAAAAGAAATCAACAAAAGAATACATCAACGGAGGAGCCAAAGCGCCACATAGTTCTTTCTGGGAAAAGAAACATAGTGGGAGTGGATGACAAGACAAACATGTCAGAAGATTATAATAAGTTTAAAGAAATTCCGCCCTTCACGGTGAAAATTGACCCAAGTATCTTGCTAAATGATGAAGATTCTCCATGGCTACGGCGTAGAAGATCACAACAGTAGATGGCGATGTAAGAATATATTCTTCATATATAGTTCCCAAGACAATCTCTACATTTATGTAATAAAAAGAACCCTTTCCCCAACACTGTTAGAGGAGACAGAGTCTTTCACGGGCTTGCAGGGAAATTTTTCCGAGGAGCAGCTTCCGAAGATTCCGTAGGGCGTGTGCACCAACGACATCTTCGAGAAGCTGCGCCATGGGAGATTTCCCAACCCTTTCCTTCATCCATGGGAATGAAACTGTGCTTGGCTTGTTGATCTGCTTGGCAAGGCGTATCGATGCTCCTTTTATAGGCACGACACCGCTTCTAGTTTGTCTTGTTCCTTCGACAGGGCGTCGTGCGGTACATGCTTTATCTCATCGAGCAGTGCGTCCCGGTTACCGACACATCCTTATCCTGCCGACAGCTTTAGTCCCGGTTGCACCCACCAGCCGTGACAAAAGGTTACCCGCACATCAGCCCCCCAGATAAGGCCCTCCTAGATAAGCCTCCCCCAGTCTTTTGTCCCGGTTGGAGCCTCCACCCGGGATGAAAGTTTCGCGCGCCACTTCGTTCCCGCCTATTTTCTTCCCGCATTCCCGCCATTTTTCCACTATATATATGTAGGCTTGGACTCATATATGCAAACCTCATCACTCTCTCCCATGGCTTCCATCGTATGTCTAACACTCCGGGAGGCGGAGGCGCTTTGCGCCTCAAACTACCCCTGCCCGCCCGGCTACCGCGTCCCGACCGGCTGGTTGCTGAGCGTCGGAGGCGTACCGGTCCCTCCTATCCCTCTAGGTGTGCCACACGAGATGGCCATCACGAACCACTACTATTTCGAGCTCACGCCTGAGCAGCGGAGGAATCCCCAGTGGCATCCCGACTATAGCCCGACTTGGGACAGCTTCTTCATCAATCGGCGTGAGAGGGCGGTTGCCAAGTACGAGGAGGACGGCCCGCCTCCTTCGAACTTCAACTAGGCCGGCCGTCGGATGTGGTGGCGCGACCAGACTCTCCAGAGCGTCATGGCCTATCGTGGCCCCCGTCTGCGCTACCCTCAATCCCAGCCCACGCGTGCTCACCCGCTGAGGTTCGACAACCGCGACCCCGATGCTAGCGACGATGACGTCGGCGACTATGATGACTACAGTGGCGACTATTATAGGGCTAGGCACGACTATGATTGAATGGCTCCAACATTCGAATCCGGCCATGTATCTTAATTTTCAGTTGAGCTCTGTACTTTAATTTCAGTTCAATCGTAATAAATTTCATGTCAACCACTTTATTGAACAAAAAAAACCGACAACGACTTTATAAACTAAATTTAAACTAATAGAACCGACAACGTCTTTATTGAAATTACAATAAAATAGATAAATTACTAGTCTAGTCTCTACTCGTCGTCGGAGGTTGTCTCCGTCCAAATGTCATCCCACCGAGGGTCGTTTTCGGTCCAAGTTGTATTCGGGTTCTCGAGCTCGAAGGTGGCGATGGCCCGACGGTGGCGCCTGTTGGACCTGCGTTGTGCCCTAAGGTTAGCGAAGAACGCGTCGGTGTTGTCGACATCGTTGGGGAACTTCGCCCTCCACTGGCGCATCAACTGCTCGTCGTGCTCGATCATGGCGATCCTGCGCTGCACCTGGCGGTGCCGGCGAAGGTCCTCGTCGTCGACGAGGCACGGCGGTGGCGCGAGGAACTCCGCCTCCTCTAGCGATTCAACATCTGGGAAGTTCATGTCGCGCCGTGGCCACCGAAAGCGCCACGCCGCCGCGTTGTAAGCGCACGCCGCCAGCTCCGGCGTGTTGTACGTGCCGAGGGTGAGGCGGAAGCCACCGGCGCGTATCTCGGCGTAGAACCTACCGCTCGGACGCACTCGAACGCCACGGAAACCGGATGACCCTCGACGACATGGAGGCATCCCGGAGATGAATGAGCGGAGGCGGTGGCGACGTGTGGTTGCGCCCGCACTCGTCGCTCTATATAGCGCACGTGGGGCATGGCACGTGTAAGCCACGGCTACACACGTCGCACGCCGGCAGCGACGGGGCGAGGCACATGGAAGCGGTGGCGACACGTGGCGAGGCACGTGTAAGCCACGGCTACACACGTCGCACGACGGCAGCAACGGGGCGAGGCACGTGGAAGCGGCGGCAACACGTGGCGAGGCACGTGTAAGCCACGGCTACACACGTCGCACGCCGGCAGCGACGGGGCGAGGCACGTGTAAGCGGCGGCGACACGTGGCACGGGGAAACCTTACTCGGTGTCACTCCGCATATCATTAGGGGTGAAACATACACGACTATCAATGTTTGATATGATGTGAGATGCAAATAGTTATATGGATGTCATATTCATGTTCATTGTATTTTTCTAACAAATTTTCATATATAACACTTTTCTATTTGATTTACCATTTAAATGTTATTGAAATAACACTTTTTATTAAGTTAAAAGTTATTGAAAACGCCTCCAGGGGCTGATCCGCGTCCAACGGCTCTAGGCCGTTGGATTCAAACGGCCGAAGCCGTTGGATGCAGATGCCGCGGATCAGCCACCACACCCTTTTGTCACGGGTGGTGGCACGACCCGCGACAAAAGACCCCCCCTTTTGATTAGGGTTAGGGTTTGGTTAGGGTTAGGGTTTGGTTAGGGTTAGGGTTTGGTTTGGTTAGTGTTTGATTAGGGTTAGGGTTTGGTTAGGGTTGGAACATGTACTTATCGATTTAATTTTTTGCAGAAACAATGGATCCATTCGAAATCCGTTGAGACTTGGAACAGGAAGACCTATTCGAGAACATAATCCGCGATGGTCCAGAAGCCGACCGAGAAGAGCGTGACTATGGTGATGGAGAAGAGCGCGGATCCGGTAATGGAGAAGACCGCGGCTCCAGTGATGGAGAAGCCGACGGCTCCGGTGATGGAGAAGCCTACGGCTCCGGTGATGGAGAAGCCGACGGCTCCTTTCATAGCGAGGTATACGATCACTAGGCATTAATGGAATTCTATATGTACATATGTATATAAATTAACTGATTTTTATTCTCTTAGGCCTCCGAAGATAAGTTGGAGAAACGAGGCCCAGCAAAGAAATTGGGCAAAAAAGACCACTTCACAATTGAATCTATATCACCGAAAGGCCAACCGGTGGCACCCCCGAGTGTTAGAGTGACATTTAAAAATCAGTGCGGAGTTCTGGTTAGAGATCATCTCCCGATCAATATTAGAGAATGGAACAAGACCAAGAATGTGTCCGAAAATCAGGTTGCCGATAGGTACAAAAACACACTTTTTGACGACCTCATGGCGCATTTCACTTTGCCAAATTTGGGATCGGAGTCTAAGAATGCCAAGCAGATGGCGCTAGTGAAGAAATGGGCTCTTAAGAAGATGGGGAACTTTTCCGAGCGTATAAGAACCGGTTATGGTCAGCTTATAAGGCCGAGAAAAAGCCTCCATTATTCGAAAACTATCTACCGAAGCAGGAGCATAACTGGGAAGAATTTGTGCAGTACAAAGAATCAGAGGAGGCTGTGAACCTGTCAAAGAAAAACAAGAAGAATGCAAGCGAAAAGAAATATCACCATCATACGGGCCGAGGGGGCTACGAAGTAGCCATGCCTAAGTGGGATGCACAAGAGGCTGAGATGAAGCTGAATGGGATCACTCTGCGAACCAGATCGAGAAGGATGGGACACTAGGGCTCGAAATTGGTTCCTTGGGCATGGCTGTGAGTATGACATGACGACAGGGAACCTTGTTGAAAGTGACAGCAAGGTTAGGGTACCCAGGAAAAAATGCATTTAAGTGACGGCTGATATTAAAGCGGGAAAACTGAAGTTTGCTCCTGATAGAGAGAAAGACTTGCTTACGCTTGTCCTCGGTAATCCTGAAAAGGGAGGACGAACAAGAGGCTACGGCCCTAGTATTCCGTGGGCGCTTGGGTTTCCGAATGACGCGGAGACTTATAGAAGCCGAGCGAGAGAAAAACAACGCGAGCTGGAGGTGCAGAATGACCGGATGGCTGAGTTCCAACGGCAACTAGACCAGCAGAAGCGGGAGATTCAAGCAACGGCGAGCGGGAGATTAATGAACTTAAAGGACATCGCCAGCCAGATAATACCGCCAGCATATCTCAGCGACGAGACAGCAGCGTGGCCGACTCGGAGGCCCCGCCTACACGGATGATAGATGCCGGTCCTGCGACCCCTTGGATGGAATCAAGGAGCAAACACCTTGTGATCTCCATGAGGTGTTCAGGAACATGTCTGTTAAGGTGGCGGTCGGCTATGTCTTACTTGCATTTGGACCTGAAGGTGAGCCGGCAACATGGCATGGCAATCAGATTCCAGCTGACATTGGAGCTCGAAATCCCTGGAGGTGATGGGGGGTTACACTCAGAGAGGTGCTGGGAGAAATCATTCTCTGGGAAAAGAAGAACATCAGGCTGCCAGGCTGGGTAGCCCCTAGTACCGCTTGTCCCGAGTCACCATCACCTCCTCCAGGTGATCGCAGGCCACCATCACCTCCTCCTACCGATCACATGTCGCCACCATCACCCCATGGGTAAGACGTCGACCACGACATCCGTAGTCCATCTCCATCTCCAGCGCCGCCGCCTCCGCCCACTAAGACTCGGAATGCACCCAACCGGAAGCGTTTCAAGAGTCCTGTCCGCAAGATGTCGCCCCTCCCAAAAGTACCAAAGGTTCCTACCCCCCGTCCTTACGATAGTACTGTCGAGGAAAATGAGGCCATTGTTAAGAAACACACGTATGATCATTTTCATAAGCCAAAAACCTCCAGCGCCAGAGCCATACACAGAGAAGCAAAAAGAATATGCTCTTAGTTTTCTGAACACACCATCGCAATATGACTTACACGAGAAGAAGGATGACTATACACGCCACCTTGCGAGGGTAATTAACGAGAAGAAGGATGAAAAGGCTAAGAAGAAGAAGGATGACAAGGCTAAGGAGAAGGATATTGCTAGCACTAGAAAATCATCAGCTAGAAGTGTAGCCGAGAAGAAGTCAAGTTCAACAAGTGCACCCCTCAAGGCCAAGCAAACGACAAAGGCAAAAAAAGAAAGGAAGTTCCCCTGCTCGGAGAACAGCCCAAACAATCGATCCCAGCACTCAAAGTTTTTAATGTTCCCAAGGTGTACCTGGAACATGGTGGTATCGATATGGAAGAAGCTGCAAAGCTAGCGGCTGCATGTTCAGTTACCGTGGAGGAATTGCCGTCTGCCGCAGATGCTGCACTACCCACTGCTGATATAGCTCCTAAATTTGTCTACGGGGCCGACTTGGTCAGCAGAGAGCAGCTGCATAAACTGCCAACACATATGCGGAATTTGCATCAGTGGTACCTTGATGCATGCAAGGAGAACATAACGTACATCGTGGCGAATATACCATTTGAATATTACTACCGAAATGAGAAGATCCATATTGAGATGAATGAACTATGACAATTATTCAATTTAGAAGCCCTCGACAAATCTCTCATGAGTTGCTATTGCTTGTAAGTTGTTAACTACATATAAGTTCATTTTCATTCAGTTCATGTTCGTTTTCATTACATATACTCATTATATCTTATGTGTTCTCTTATGCGGATTGAAGATCAGTGAATGCAAAAGTAATAATATTATCAATATTGGGTTTGTTGACCCAGATAAAGTACATGTTGAAACGGTAAAGCATAAAGGCTCAGAAACGGGGGGAAACCTACTAAGGTTTTTGGGGGAGCAACATTTCTGTGATTCAATATTGTTTCCTTACAACTACGGGTGAGAGTCTTAATGATCTTTTATGCACATTCAATTTTTCTTACTCGATGTTAAGTGTAATTCCTGACATACATAACATGTGCAGCTTCCACTGGATTCTACTAGACATTCAAGTTGATAAGGGAATAGTTGAAGTAAGAGATCCAATGAGTAGAGGCGTGGACGGGTTCCGCGACTTGCAGAAGTTGCTCCAAGTGTAATTTCCTTCATCGTCGCGCTATATCTTTCGTGAGATATCAATTAATTATCCACTCATTCAATCATTCTTTTGCCTAGCAGGGCTTGAATAGCTTTCAAGAAACATCATAAGGGTACCTGGGCAGAGAGGCTAACATTTACTCCTGTACCGTGCGCCCAGCAGCCACAAGGGACGAATCTATGTGGATACTACGTTTGCGAGTCCATTCGCATGTTAACCACTGAGAAGCAGAACAAAAATAAATTCAACGTAAGCAATAACATTCACAACTTTATTTATTATCGTCAATATTACGTTATAAAGATTGATATAGTCATACTCATCTCATTTTCGTATGTAGGTCGACTTCATGCGGGACACACTCCAACCAAAGGAACACCTACTAGGAATTGCGGAGGAACTGGCGGGACTTTTGGTTAGAGAAGTAATAGACAACAACAGCTTGTTTAGTTCAAAAAGATGCTTCCCCTCCAAATAGACTGTCTTTAGTACCGCTTGTCGATCGTGAGCTCCATGTATATATATATGTAAGGGGAATCTACGAATATGTAAGGGGAATCGACTTTTGCTTCCAATATTTGTTTGATTGATCTATATATAATGAATGAACGTGTACCACTTCTAGTAGCGTACAAATATATGCAACTTTTATTTTCGAATGAAAAAAATGAAATAACAGGCGGTCGGTGGCGGGGGGTGCTGCACCCCTCAAACCCTAAAGCAGCAGCGTTGTGCGCGCGCCACGTAGAGGGCCTTTTGTCGCGGGTGGTAATACCCCCCGCGACAAAAGGGCATGTCCCCTGCGCGCCCCGCGCCTGCCACGTGGTGGACTATATGTCGCGGGTGGTAAGCCACCCGCGACAAAAGGCCTACTTTTTATCGCGCCTTGCTTGTGGCGGATGGCCGCCCGCGACAAAAGACCCTTACCACCCGCCACAAAAGCCCCGTTTTCCACTAGTGTCAACAAGTATTCTTTGAGGAGTGCTCAGAGATGGTGAGTGCGTGGAACACTTCAGTTTACATGTTCGTATGGTTCAAAGACAAATGGTGTTCTTTTGTTCTCCGGTACGGTGAAGCTTGCTGCCATGAAGTTGGGCATGTTTTTCATGAGGTCTCAATGGAAGTCAATATAAATTAAAGTCTAACGGTGCCAATGGATGTCGTGTTTCAAATACTTCTGGTTATTTCTACTCGAAAGTGGTGTTTTGGCTTGATGCAGTTTTCATGCATTGTTCGCATGGTGAAAGAGATTAACTTGCCAACGCCTACAGATTGTAGACTTAGCATTTCGTAGAAAATAGAGGGCAAGTACAGCTCGAAGGTTCAGCCGAAAAGGTGCTGGACTATGAAAAACTAGGGTGTATATTGACAATGGATTCGATCCTTTCTTTTACCCTCGGCTTCCTTTATATAAGAGGTGGAGCCAAGGCTTTCCGTGTCGTACAAGTTACAAACTCCGGGAGACTATCGAAGTCCTTCCCGTACGATTACATGACTTTCAATTCCTAAAATAACTCTATCTTTCATTGTCGAGGGTACTCCTCGCCAATGACCTCCGATAGGGGCTTAGGGTTGATGGAATCCTGCAAGCTGACACGTGACATCGGTTCATAGACAAGCGGGGAGAGCGATTTACCCAGGTTCAGGGCCCTCGATGAGGTAAAACCCTTACGTCCTGCCTGTCTGTTCTTGATTATGATGATAATGGGTTACAATGGGGTGCCGAATAGTTCGGCTAAGATCTCGTCGAGATGGTTATTGCTAATGCGACCTAGCTCTAAGCTTTTGCTGGCTAAGATTGCTAAGATTGATTGTGTCCCTTTATACGTCTCCGACGTATCGATAATTTCTTATGTTCCATGCCACATTATTGATGATATCTACATGTTTCATGCATACTTTATGTCATATTTATGCATTTTCCGGCACTAACCTATTAACGAGATGCCGAAGAGCCAGTTGCTGTTTTCTGCTGTTTTTGGTTTCAGAAATCCGAGTAAGGAAATATTCTCGGAATTGGACGAAATCAACGCCCAGGGGCCTATTTTTCCACTAAGCTTCCAGAAGACCGAAGATGATACGAAGTGGGGCCACGAGCTGGCGACACAGCAGGGCGGCGCGGCCTGGCCCTTGGCCGCGCCGGCCTAGTGTGTGGGCCCCCAATCAGGCCCCCTGACCTATCTCCTCCGCCTACTTAAAGCCTTCGTCGCGAAACCCCCAGTACCGAGAGCCACGATACGGAAAACCTTTCAGAGACGCAGCCGCTGCCAATCCCATCTCGGGGGATTCAGGAGATCGCCTCCGGCACCCTGCCGGAGAGGGGAATCATCTCCCGGAGGACTCTTCACCGCCATGGTCGCCTCCGGAGTGATGAGTGAGTAGTTCACCCCTGGACTATGGGTCCATAGCAGTAGCTAGATGGTCGTCTTCTCCTAATTGTGCTTCACTGTCAGATCTTGTGAGCTGCCTAACATGATCAAGATCATCTATCTGTAATGATATATGTTGTGTTTGTTGGGATCCGATGGATAGAGAATACTATGTTATGTTGATTATCAATCTATTACATATGTGTTGTTTATGATCTTGCATGCTCTCCGTTATTAGTAGAGGCTCGGCCAAGTTTTTACTCTTAACTCCAAGAGGGAGTATTTATGCTCGATAGTGGGTTCATGCCTCCATTAAATCCGGGACGGTGACGGAAAGTTCTAAGGTTGTGGATGTGCTGTTGCCACTAGGGATAAAACATCGATGCTATGCCCGAGGATGTAGTTATTGATTACATTACGCACCATACTTAATGCAACTGTCTGTTGTTTGCAACTTAATACTGGAAGGGGTTCGGATGATAACCTGAAGGTGGACTTTTTAGGCATAGATGCATGCTGGATAGCGGTGTATGTACTTTGTCGTAATGCCCAATTAAATCTCACAATACTCATCATATCATGTATGTGCATTGTCATGCCCTCTCTATTTGTCAATTGCCCAACTGTAATTTGTTCACCCAACATGCTATTTATCTTATGGGAGAGACACCTCTAGTGAACTGTGGACCCCGGTCCATTCTTTTAATCGAATACAATCTACTCGCAATACTTGTTCTACTGTTTTCTGCAAACAATCATCATCCACACTATACATCTAATCCTTTGTTACAGCAAGCCGGTGAGATTGACAACCTCACTGTTTCGTTGGGGCAAAGTACTTTGGTTGTGTTGTGCAGGTTCCACGTTGGCGCCGGTATCCCTGGTATTCCGCCGCACTATATCTCGCCGCCATCAACCTTCAACGTGCTTCTTGGCTCCTACTGGTTCGATAAACCTTGGTTTCTTACTGAGGGAAAACTTGCCGCTGTACGCATCACACCTTCCTTTTGGGGTTTCCAACGGACGCGTGTTGTACGCGTATCAAGCTCTTTTTCTAGCGCCGTTGCCGGGGAAATCAAGACACGCTGCAAGGGGAGTCTCCACATTCCAACCTCTTTACTTTGTTTTTGTCTTGCTTTATTTTATTTACTACTTTGTTTGCTGCACTAAGTCAAAATACAAAAAAATTAGTTGCTAGTTTTACTTTACTTGCTATCTTGTTTGCTATATCAAAAACACAAAAAAATTAGTTACTTGAATTTACTTATTTCATCATGTTTCCTTTTAATTTTACTGTAAAAGATATACCGGTGGGACAAGGGTCTATAATTGGAAGAGATAATATAGAAGAATTTTTCACCCATGTTAGTATGCATGAAGATCTCAAAGATATACCCCTTGCAAAAGCTGTCCCTACTTATGAAGATGCCTCTGTTTGTTTGGTACGCATGATGGAAGCTAGATTTATTAGTCTCAACCCCATGATACAAAACATGTTTCTTACACTTTCTGATATGGAGAGGGGAGAGAAGAGAGATTTTGTTCTAAAAGTCCTAGTGCAAGAATTTGAGGATATAGCCAAAGAAGCTAGAAAAGTTTTTAGTAAGCATGAGAGGCTTGGTATGATCACCGATTATAAAAGAACACTTGAAAATATGGATATGGATAGAATTAAGTACACTAATAATGTTAATGATGGTGGGGAGATTAAAGCACCAATACCTTGTAAGCTCCTAGCAATGCATGAAGCTCTAGATGATAATTATGCTTGGCTTGTTCCTGAAAATTTGTTTGATGATAGTAGCAAGCCCAAGACTAATAAAAAGGGAGCCTCTGAAACTTATGTATCCAAAATACAATGCATGGTTGAGAAAACTCCAAACCCCGCTGTAGATGCATCATCTCTTGATAATACTTGATACACACTTTCTGCGCCTAGCTGAAAGGCGTTAAAGAAAAGCGCTTATGGGAGACAACCCATGTTTTTACTACAGTACTTTTATTTTATATTTGAGTCTTGGAAGTTGTTACTACTGTAGCAACCTCTCCTTATCTTAGTTTTTTTGCATTGTTGTGCCATGTAAAGTCGTTGATAGTAAGGTTCATACTAGATTTGGATTACTGCGCAGAAACAGATTTCTTTGCTGTCACGAATCTGGGCCTAATTCTCTGTAGGTAACTCAGAAAATTATGCCAATTTACGTGAGTGATCCTCAGATATGTACGCAACTTTCATTCAATTTGAGCTTTTTCATTTGAGCAAGTCTGGTGCCTCTTAGAAATTCGTCTTTACGAACTGTTCTGTTTTGACAGATTCTGCCTTTTATTTCGCATTGCCTGTTTTGCTATGCTTGATGGATTTTTTGATTCCATTGACTTTCAGTAGCTTTGTGCAATGTCCAGAAGTGTTAAGAATGATTATGTAACCTCTGAACATGTGAATTTTGATTGTGCACTAACCCTCTAATGAGTTGTTTTGAGTTTGGTGTGGAGGAAGTTTTTAAGGATCAAGAGAGGGAGATGATACAATATGATCAAGGAGAGTGAAAGCTCTAAGCTTGGGGATGCCCCGGTGGTTCATCCCTGCATATTTCAAGAAGACTCAAGCATCTAAGTTTGGGGATGCCCAAGGCATCCCCTTCTTCATCGACAAATTATCAGGTCACTTCTCTTGAAACTATATTTTTATTCGGTCACATCTTATGTACTTTACTTGGAGCGTCTGTTTGCTTTTGTTTTTGTTTTTGTTTGAATAAATGCTTGTGTGGGAGAGAGACACGCTCCGCTGGTTCATATGAACACATGTGTTCTTAGCTTTTAATGTTCATGGCGAAGGTTGAATCTTCTTCGTTAAATTGTTATATGGTTGGAAACGGGAAATGCTACATGTATTAATTGGTAGAATGTCTTGAATAATTTGATACTTGGCAATTGTTGTGCTCACGTTTAAGCTCTTGCATCATATACTTTGCACCTATTAATGAAGAAATACATAGAGCTTGCTAAAATTTGGTTTGCATAATTGGTCTCTCTAAGGTCTAGATAATTTCTAGTAAGAGTTTGAACAACAAGGAAGACGGTGTAGAGTCTTATAATGTTTACAATATGTTTTTTATGTAAGTTTTGCTGCACCAGTTCATCCTTGTGTTTGTTTCAAATAGCCTTGCTAGCCTAAACCTTGTATCGAGAGGGAATACTTCTCATGCATCCAAAATCCTTGAGCCAACCACTATGCCACTTGTGTCCACCATACCTACCTACTACATGGTATTTCTCCACCATTCCAAAGTAAATTGCTTGAGTGCTACCTTTAAACAATTCAAAATTTATCACCTCTGATTTGTGTCAATGTTTTATAGCTCATGAGGAAGTATGTGGTGTTTATCTTTCAATCTTGTTGGGCAACTTTCACCAATGGACTAGTGGCTTCATCCGCTTATCCAATAATTTTGCAAAAAGAGTCGGCAATGGGATTCCCGAGTCCCAAATTAATTAACAAAAAAATAGACACTCCTCCATGGTATGTGATTGTTGGACGGCACCCGAAGGATTCGGTTAGCCATGGCTTGAGAAAGCAAAGGTGGGGAGGAGTGTCATCATAATAAAACTAAAATAAAAAGGCACTCCTTCATGGTATGAGATTGTTGGCAGGCACCCGAGGATTCGGTTAGCCATGGTTTGTGAAAGAAAGGTTGGAAGGAGTGCCACCCAAAAATAAAAATAAAATGGGAGCCGCTCTTTGAAGGTTTGTCTGGTAAGGGGGTTAGAGTGCCCACTACCATTCGTTGACAACAACAAACACCTCTCAAAATTTTACTTTTATGCTCTCTATATGTTTTCAAAACCAAAGCTCTAGCACAAATATAGCAATCAATGCTTCCCTCTGCGAAGGGCCCATTCTTTTACTTTTATGTTGAGTCAGTTCACCTATTTCTCTCCATCTCAAGAAGCAAACACTTGTTTGAACTGTGCATTGATTCTTACATGCTTGCTTATTGCACTTGTTATATTGCTTTGCATTGACAATATCCATGAGATATACATGTTACAAGTTGAAAGCAACCGCTGAAACTTAATCTTCCTTTGTGTTGCTTCAATACCTTTACTTTGAATTATTGCTCTATGAGTTAACTCTTATGCAAGACTTATTGATGCTTGCCTTGAAAGTACTATTCATGAAAAGTCTTTGCTTTATGATTCAGTTGTTTACTCATGTCATTTACCATTGTTTTGATCGCTGCATTCATTACATATGCTTACAATAGTATGATCAAGGTTATGATGGCATGTCACTCCAGAAATTATCTTTGTTATCGTTTACCTGCTCGGGATGAGCAGAAACTAAGCTTGGGGATGCTGATACGTCTCCGACGTATCGATAATTTCTTATGTTCCATGCCACATTATTGATGATATCTACATGTTTCATGCATACTTTATGTCATATTTATGCATTTTCCGGCACTAACCTATTAACGAGATGCCGAAGAGCCAGTTGCTGTTTTCTGCTGTTTTTGGTTTCAGAAATCCTAGTAAGGAAATATTCTTGGAATTGGACGAAATCAACGCCGAGGGGCCTATTTTTCCACGAAGCTTCCAGAAGACCGAAGATGATACGAAGTGGGGCCACAAGCTGGCGACACAGCAGGGCGGCGCGGCCTGGCCCTTGGCCGCGCCGGCCTAGTGTGTGGGCCCCCTGTCAGGCCCCCTGACCTATCTCCTCCGCCTACTTAAAGCCTTCGTCGCGAAACCCCCAATACCGAGAGCCACGATACGGAAAACCTTCCAGAGATGCCGCCGCCGCCAATCCCATCTCGGGGGATTCAGGAGATCGCCTCCGGCACCCTGCCGGAGAGGGGAATCATCTCCCGGAGGACTCTTCACCGCCATGGTCGCCTCCGGAGTGATGAGTGAGTAGTTCACCCCTGGACTATGGGTCCATAGCAGTAGCTAGATGGTCGTCTTCTCCTAATTGTGCTTCATTGTCGGATCTTGTGAGCTGCCTAACATGATCAAGATCATCTTTCTGTAATGCTATATGTTGTGTTTGTTGGGATCCGATGGATAGAGAATACTATGTTATGTTGATTATCAATCTATTACCTATGTGTTGTTTATGATCTTGCATGCTCTCCGTTATTAGTAGAGGCTCTGGCCAAGTTTTTACTATTAACTCCAAGAGGGAGTATTTATGCTCGATAGTGGGTTCATGCCTCCATTAAATCTGGGACAGTGACAGAAAGTTCTACGGTTGTGGATGTGATGTTGCCACTAGGGATAAAACATCGATGCTATGTCCGAGGATGTAGTTATTGATTACATTACGCACCATACTTAATGCAATTGTCTGTTGTTTGCAACTTAATACTGGAAGGGGTTTGGATGACCTGAAGGTGGACTTTTTAGGCATAGATGCATGCTGGATAGCGGTCTATGTACTTTGTCGTAATGCCCAATTAAATCTCACAATACTCATCATATCATGTATGTGCATTGTCATGCCCTCTGTATTTGTCAATTGCCCAAATGTAATTTGTTCACCCAACATGCTATTTATCTTATGGGAGAGACACCTCTAGTGAACTGTGGACCCCGGTCTATTCTTTTAATCGAATACAATCTACTGCAATACTTGTTCTCATCGTTTTCTCGCAAACAATCATCATCCACACTATACATCTAATCCTTTGTTACAGCAAGCTGGTGAGATAGACAACCTCAATGTTTCGTTGGGGCAAAGTACTTTGGTTGTGTTGTGCAGGTTTCACGTTGGCGCTGGAATCCCTGGTGTTGCGCCGCACTACATCTCGCCGCCATCAACCTTCAACGTGCTTCTTGGCTCCTACTGGTTCGATAAACCTTGGTTTCTTACTGAGGGAAAACTTGCCGCTGTACGCATCACACCTTCCTCTTGGGGCTCCCAACGGACGCGTGCTGTACGCGTATCATCCCTCGGCAGCCCCTCTCCTGGTCTTTATATAGGAGGCCAGGTCTCAAGAGGTCTCACCGAGCACGACTAGGTTTACAGTAGTTTTAGATCCGATCTTTCCTTGTTCGATCGCTTCCTTGTCTTGCCCGTCAAGGAACCTTCTGGTGCACCGTCCTAGCGGCCCATCTCGCCTTCAAGTGTCTTCATGGGCCTCCAATTAGTCAATACATGATAGGGTAATGTGGGTTACCCGAAGGGTAGTGCCCATGTCAGTAGCCCCCGAGTGTCTAGCCGAAGATAGTTCGGGTAGAGACTAAAACATGTCTTCTCCTGATGTTCTTTTCCTTCATTGTCCTTGTTCATCTTGAATCTGCTCCGTCTTCATTTTATCGGGTGCGCGTCAGCGCTCTGATACGCGTACAGCACGCGTCCGTTGGGAACCCCAAGAGGAAGGTGTGATGCGTACAGCGGCAAGTTTTCCCTCAGTAAGAAACCAAGGTTTATCGAACCAGTAGGAGCCAAGAAGCACGTTGAAGGTTGATGGCGGCGAGATGTAGTGCGGCGCAACACCAGGGATTCCGGCGCCAACGTGGAACCTGCACAACACAACCAAAGTACTTTGCCCCAACGAAACAGTGAGGTTGTCAATCTCACCGGCTTGCTGTAACAAAGGATTAGATGTATAGTGTGGATGATGATTGTTTGCGAGAGAACGAGTAGAACAAGTATTGCGAGTAGATTGTATTCGATTTAAAAGAATGGACCGGGGTCCACAGTTCACTAGAGGTGTCTCTCCCATAAGATAAATAGCATATTGGGTGAACAAATTACTGTTGGGCAATTGACAAATAGAGAGGGCATGACAATGCACATACATGATATGATGAGTATAGTGAGATTTAATTGGGCATTACGACAAAGTACATAGACCGCTATCCAGCATGCATCTATGCCTAAAAAGTCCACCTTCAGAGTTATCATCCGAACCCCTTCCAGTATTAAGTTGAAAACAACAGACAATTGCATTAAGTATGGTGCGTAATGTAATCAATAACTACATCCTCGGACATAGCATCAATGTTTTATCCCTAGTGGCAACAGACATCCACAACCTTAGAACTTTCGTCATCGTCCCGGATTTAATGGAGGCATGAACCCACTATCGAGCATAAATACTCCCTCTTGGAGTTAAGAGTAAAAACTTGGCCAGAGCCTCTACTAATAACGGAGAGCATGCAAGATCATAAACAACACATAGGTAATAGATTGATAATCAACATAACATAGTATTCTCTATCCATCGGATCCCAACAAACACAACATATAGCATTACAGATAGATGATGTTGATCATGTTAGGCAGCTCACAAGACCCGACAATGAAGCACAATTAGGAGAAGACGACCATCTAGCTACTGCTATGGACCCATAGTCCAGGGGTGAACTACTCACTCATCACTCTGGAGGCGACCATGGCGGTGAAGAGTCCTCCGGGAGATGATTCCCCTCTCCGGCAGGGTGCCGGAGGCGATCTCCTGAATCCCCCGAGATGGGATTGGCAGCGGCGGCGTCTCTGGAAGGTTTTCCGTATCGTGGCTCTCGGTACTGGGGGTTTCGCGATGAAGACTATATGTGGGCGGAAGGGCAGGTCAGGAGGCGTCACGGGGGCCCCACACGCTAGGGCCGTGCGGGCCCCCCTGGGCCACGCCGCCCTAGTGTGGCGGCGCCCCGTGGCTCCACTTAGTCTTCCCTTCGGTCTTCTGGAAGCTTCGTGGCAAAATAGGACCCTGGGCGTTGATTTCGTCCAATTCCGAGAATATTTCCTTACTAGGATTTCTGAAACCAAAAACAGCGAGAAAACAAGAATCGGCTCTTCGGCATCTCGTTAATAGGTTAGTGCCGGAAAATGCATAAATATGACATAAAGTATGCATAAAACATGTAGATATCATCAATAATGTGGCATGGAACATAAGAAATTATCGATACGTCGGAGACGTATCAGCATCCCAAGCTTAGTTTCTGCTCGTCCCGAGCAGGTAAACAATAACAAAGATAATTTCTGGAGTGACATGCCATCATAACCTTGATCATACTATTTTAAGCATATGTAATGAATGCAGCGATCAAAACAATGTAAATGACATGAGTAAACAAATGAATCATATAGCAAAGACTTTTCATGAATAGTACTTCAAGACAAGCATCAATATGTCTTGCATAATAGTTAACTCATAAAGCAATAATTCAAAGTAAAGGTATTGAAGCAACTCAAAGGAAGATTAAGTTTCAGCGGTTGCTTTCAACTTGTAACATGTATATCTCATGGATAGTTGTCAATGTAAAGTAATATAACAAGTGCAATATGCAAGTATGTAGGAATCAATGCACAGTTCACACAAGTGTTTGCTTCTTGGGATGGAGAGAAATAGGTGAACTGACTCAACATAAAAGTAAAAGAAGGGCCCTTCGCAGAGGGAAGCATCGATTGCTATATTTGTGCTAGAGCTTTGATTTTGAAAACAAGAAACAATTTTGTCAACGGTAGTAATAAAGCATATGTGTTATGTAAATTATATCCTACAAGTTGCAAGCCTCATGCATAGTATACTAATAGTGCCCGCACCTTGTCCTAATTAGCTTGGATTACCTGGATTATCATTGCAATGCATATGTTTTAACCAAGTGTCACAAAGGGGTACCTCTATGCCGCTCTGTACAAAGGTCTAAGGAGAAAGCTCGCATCGGATTTCTCGCTATTGATTATTCTCAACTTAGACATCCATACCGGGACAACATAGACAACGAGATAATGGACTCCTCTTTTATGCATAAGCATTCAACAACAATTAATTTTCTCATATGAGATTGAGGATATTTGTCCAAAACTGAAACTTCCACCATGGATCATGACTTTAGTTAGCGGCCCAATGTTCTTCTCTAACATTATGCATGCTCTAACCATTCTAGCGGTAAATCTCCCTTACTTCAGACAAGACGAACATGCATAGCAACTCACATGATATTCAACAAAGAGTAGTTGATGGCGTCCCCAGGAACATGGTTATCGCACAACAAGCAACTTAATAAGAGATAAAGTTCATAAGTACATATTCAATACCACAATAGTTTTTAGGCTATTTGTCCCATGAGCTATATATTGTAAAGGTAGAGGATAGAAATTTAAAGGTAGCACTCAAGCAATTTACTTTGGAATGGCGGAGAAATACCATGTAGTAGGTAGGTATGGTGGACACAAATGGCATAGTGGTTGGCTCAAGGATTTTGGATGCATGAGAAGTATTCCCTCTCGATACAAGGTTTAGGCTAGCAAGGCTATTTGAAACAAACACAAGGATGAAGCGGTGCAGCAAAACTCACATAAAAGACATATTGTAAACATTATAAGACTCTACACCGTCTTCCTTGTTGTTCAAACTCAATACTAGAAATTATCTAGACCTTAGAGAGACCAATTATGCAAATCAAATTTTAGCAAGCTCTATGTATTTCTTCATTAATGGGTGCAAAGTATATGATGCAAGAGCTTAAACATGAGCACAACAATTGCCAAGTATCACATTATCCAAGACATTTTAGCAATTACTACATGTAGCATTTCCCGATTCCAACCATATAACAATTTAACGAAGAAGATTCAACCTTCGCCATGAATATTATGAGTAAAGCCTAAGGACATATTTGTCCATATGCAACAGCGGAGCGTGTCTCTCTCCCACACAAAGAATGCTAGGATCCATTTTATTCAAACAAAAACAAAAACAAAAACAAACAGACGCTCCAAGCAAAGTACATAAGATGTGATGGAATAAAAATATAGTTTCACTAGAGAAACCTGATAATGTTGTCGATGAAGAAGGGGATGCCTTGGGCATCCCCAAGCTTAGACGCTTGAGTCTTCTTGAAATATGCAGGGGTGAACCACCGGGGCATCCCCAAGCTTAGAGCTTTCACTCTCCTTGATCATATTGTATCATCTCCCTCTCTTGATCCTTGAAAACTTCCTCCACACCAAACTCAAAAAAACTCATTAGAGGGTTAGTGCACAATTAAAATTTACATGTTCAGAGGTGACATAATCATTCTTAACACTTCTGGACATTGCACAAAGCTACTGAAAGTTAATGGAATCGAAAAATCCATCAAGCATAGCAAAACAGGCAATGCGAAATAAAAGGCAGAATCTGTCAAAACAGAACAGTTTGTAAAGACGAATTTTATTGAGGCACCAGACTTGCTCAAATGAAAATGGTCGAATTGAATAAAAGTTGCGTACATATCTGAGGATCACTCACGTAAATTGGCATAATTTTCTGAGTTACCTACAGAGAATTTGGCCCAGATTCGTGACAGCAAAGAAATCTGTTTCTGCGCAGTAATCCAAATCTAGTATGAACCTTGCTATCAACGACTTTACTTGGCACAACAATGCACAAAACTAAGATAAGGAGAGGTTGCTACAGTAGTAACAACTTCCAAGACTCAAATACAAAATAAAAGTACTGTAGTAAAAACATGGGTTGTCTCCCATAAGCGCTTTTCTTTAACGCCTTTCAGCTAGGCGCAGAAAGTGTATATCAAGTGTTATCAAGAGACGAAGCATCAACATCATAATTTGTTCTAATAATAGAATCAAAAGGTAACTTCATTCTTTTTGTAGGGAAGTGTTCCATACCTTCCTTGAGAGGAAATTGATATTTAATATTACCTTCCTTCATATCAATGATAGCACCAACAGTTCGAGAAAAGGTCTTCCCAATATAATGGGACAAGATGCATTGCATTCAATATCCAAGACAACAAAATCAACGGGGACAAGGTTATTGTTAGCGGTAATGCGAACATTATCAACTCTCCCCAAAGGTTTCTTTGTAGAGTTATCGACAAGATTAACATCCAAATAACAATTTTTCAATGGTGGCAAGTCAAGCATATTATAGATTTTCTTAGGCATAACGGAAATACTTGCACCAAGATCACATAAAGCATTACAATCAAAGTCATTGACCTTCATCTTAATGATAGGCTCCCAACCATCCTCTAGCTTCCTAGGAATAGAAGTTTCGCGTTCTAGTTTCTCTTCTCTAGCTTTTATGAGAGCATTTGTAATATGTTTCGTGAAAGCCAAATTTATAGCACTAGCATTAGGACTCTTAGCAAGTTTTTGTAAGAACTTTATAACTTCAGAGATGTGGCAATCATCAAAATCCAAACCATTATGATCTAAAGCAATGGGATCATCATTCCCAATGTTGGAAAAAAATTCAGCAGTTTTATCACGAGTGGTTTCAGCAGTTTTAGCAGTTTCGAGCAGTTTTCGCGCTTTGCATTAGAAGTGGAAGCATTGCCAACACCAATTCTTTTACCATTAATAGTAGGAGGTGCAGCAACATGTGAAGCATTAGCATTACTAGTGGTGGTAATAGTCCAAACTTTAGCTATATTATCTTCTTTTTTATTTTCTTCTTTTTCCCACCTAGCACGCAATTCGGCCATCAATCTTATATTCTCATTAATTCTAACTTGGATGGCATTTGCTGTAGTAACAATTTTATTATCTATATCCTCAGGTTTAGCAGCCATTTTATTAATTAAAGAAGATTGTGCCGCTGAGACATGTATGAGATTCGGTTTTCAGCATTTGCAAGTTTAGTTTGCAACCCAGAGATCTCCATATTCAGATTTTCAAGTTGATTTCCTATATTCTTCAACAAGGTAGATTGCTCATTCATAGTTTTAGTAAACAATTTATTTTGCTCATATTGTGATTGCATAAAGTTCTTGGTGGATCTTTCAATTTCTAACATCTTTTCCTCATGTCTATCATAAGAGTTACCATTGGCAGGATATGGCCTAGAATTATTATAATTGTTATTTTTAATGAAATTCACATCAACATATTCTTTTTGAGCAACCAATAAAGCTAACGGAACATTATTAGGATCAACATTAGTCCTATGATTCACAAGCATAGACATAATAGCATCAATCTTATCACTCAAGGAAGAGGTTTCTTCGACAGAATTTACCTTCTTACCTTGTGGAGCTCTTTCCGTGTGCCATTCAGAGTAATTAATCATCATATTATCAAGAAGCTTTGTTGCTTCACCAAGAGTGATGGACATAAAGGTACCTCCAGCAGCTGAATACAATAGGTTCCGCGAAGAAAAATTCAGTCCTGCATAAAAGGTTTGGATGATCATCCAAGTAGTCAGTCCATGGGTTGGGCAGTTTTTAACCAAAGATTTCATTCTTTCCCATGCTTGTGCAACATGGTCATTATCCAATTGTTTAAAATTCATTATGCTACTCCTCAAAGATATAATTTTAGCAGGGGGATAATATCTACCAATAAAAGCATCCTTGCATTTAGTCCATGAATCAATACTATTCTTAGGCAGAGATAGCAACCAATCTTTAGCTCTTCCTCTTAATGAGAAAGGAAACAATTTTAATTTTATAATATCACCATCTACATCCTTATACTTTTGCATTTCACATAATTCAACAAAATTATTGAGATGGGCAGCAGCATCATCAGAACTAACACAAGAAAATTGCTCTCTCATAACAAGATTCAGTAAAGCAGGTTTAATTTCAAAGAATTCTGCTGTAGTAGCAGGTGGAGCAATAGGTGTGCATAAGAAATCATTATTATTTGTGGTTGTGAAGTCACACAACTTAGTATTTTCAGGAGTGCCCATTTTAGCAGTAGTAAATAAAGCAAACTAGATAAAGTAAATGCAAGTAACTATTTTTTTTGTGTTTTTAATATGGAGTATGCAAACAAGACTGAAGCGATCCGACCCGGTACGGGTTGAATCTCTGTGCTTAGTAGTGCTAGTCCCTGGATCAATCGCTAGCACACACAGTTTAAGATGTAATACCAAGAAACAAAGGTCTTTATTACATCGCATGATCCAAATTACATAATAACTTACAAATTGCATAGCACAAGGCTAGCTCAATATCAGAGTTCACAACGAACCATAACAAGCATGGAGTCCTTCGTCTTCATGTGCCACGGGCGAGCATGTCGAGTATAGACTCGTAACCCTAACCATCGAACCTCACTCGTTCATCAAAATATCTGCAACATAAAACGTTGCAGCCACGCAGGGTCAATACATTTGGAATTGTATTGGCAAATGTCACTATTTGGTGGATATATAAATGGCGCCTAAAAACTACGTGCTCATTTGGCAGGTGGAGTTTAGCATCTTTTGCGAAAAGCAATAGTTTCCCTATCTTTTATAAACAATTTTTATTTTTCGAAACATCGTCTAGGAACATATTAGCATAACCCATGCCGTCGCAAGACAGTTAGCTTCATATGCTCCTAAACATCTACGGACATGCTAGCATAGGCCCATGTAAACACAAGACAACCTAGCTTTGCATGCTCCTAAACCCATTGTTTGTCCCATCAAGTTTTATTATGAAATTGGAATGATGAGATCCTCCAAACAGTTCCAGACTCTAGTTGCTCATAATGTCCATAACCGGGGACACGGCTAAGTACTTAGTTTGACACTCTCGAGAGGCTGTACACATTCCCCACATGACCTAGTCTGTTCTTCTTCCATGATGCGCATTTTGCTCAAATGGACAGATGTCGACTAGGACAAGACCTTTCGAAGCAATACCTCAACCACAATGGACGCGCTCCGTCCTACCAATATCTACCACCCTCCGTACATTGGGTCGAGTTCTCGCAACCTACTCAATCTAGCCGAGCCCATATAGCATGTGGTTGTACCTGGAAGCTACTAAAATAGAAACTCGTCAAATCTCTTTGTTTCTGGATGGCCAACCACAAGTGTGATACACACGACCGCCATAGACATGACTCGGTGTAACCACTCAACATAAACCAAGCATTACCACTTACCACCCGAGATGATTCATTATCTTAGGTTGTTTTATTACATAAAATCATACTTTCACAATACCACATATCACATCATGAGATCCCAACCACGCATCTACAATAGCAATGCTAAGCATACTACAATACGGTAGCGACAAAGAATCAAGTGTTGAACATGTGGCTATTCTAATAGGTGTTCATAGCATAGCAATACATATATTTAGAACAATCCTACACATGGATAGCTACTGAAAATAACTACAAAGTGCATAGAAAAATAGTAGGACATAACGGTGTGTGACACTTGCCTTTTGGTATCTGAAGAATTCTGCTCTTCTCTCAATCAAAACTCGTATCTCTCCGTACAACTATAACATAAAAGTAAAAGAACATAAACACACATTCAAGCAACAACAAAAACAAGCAAGACAACAATTTAGAAAGATTTGTTATTCATTGTATTTTAGTTTTCATTAAATTTATGGTTAACTCGAAAATTGAAGGTATGGTAGAGGTATGGCTTGCAAGATATGAATTTGAGATATGGAATGAATTGGTCAAATACTTGGAAAGAAAATGATTATCTAAGTCAAGTGCTCAGAAGAAGAATGATTGACAAGAACCTATGGTCAATGGTTATTTGCTACTCAAGGATAGATAATTATAATGATACTTGGTGTTATAGAAACTCTCACAAGTATTGCAAGTGCAATTCAAAATGCAACATGACATAGTGTGAAAACACTTATCAAGGTAGCACAAATTCACACAAAGATTTGGGTATGAACTAATGGTATATTTACTTACTCAAATGACTCATTTGTAATTTGAATATCCCAAAGTTAATAAATATGATCGAATGACATAAGATTGGATAGACATGAATGGTATCCAAGATGTGGAACAAGGATTCTAAACGATGTCAACGTTTCGACACATGTGTAGAGTGTCTCCACAACATTTGCACATGGAAAATCTATAAATAAGATTTGTCACAATTTAGTCAAATAACTCATGTGTAGTTTGAATATTGTGAGCTAGGAAAATATAATTAGGATATATATGATCCTAGACATGACGAAACATCTAAATGAGTTTGGTAGATGGATATGATCATATGATTTACTTTGGCAAAATAAAATTATGAGTTTAAGCTTCAACCTCAATGTTTACAAAAATGAATTATGATAATGGTTTCCATGGATACTGATGGGTAACACATATTCAAAAGAAAGGTATGATCAGGTGGGGTTTATGGATTGTGTCGTATGACAGATAGAAAGATATTACTTTAAATCTAAAACCATGAGAAGTGAATATGATCAACTAAACTAAACAGGTGTGCTACTGGATGAAGAGTTTCAATGTGATTGAGTTGCAAAAGGAATCGTTTGATTTAAATTTGTAGAATATAAGTCATGCCTAAAATACTCAAATTCACATATTTAAATTTGAATATTCGAAAATAATTCATAAGTCAAATTTTATTGCACCACTGTGTTCTCCTCATTTTTGTGAGTTCAACGACATATTATTTGTTAGAATCCGAGTTTCCAAACATTATTTATGAATTTTGCAAGATTAAACATGTCGCGGTTAAATTTTGATGTTTACGAAAAGTTGTCCAGAAAAATTTATCGGATGGAGAATCTCTCTACAGGAAAGTCGTAGAGAATTTAATTATAAACTCAATGCAAGAAGAATCGTGTAAAACCGAGTTATGAATGATTTGATATGGAATTTTAAAGTTAAAGGTCAGCTAGCGCAAAAACTGCAAACTGACCGATCGGTCAGTGTTCGTGCATGTGCTGACACCGGATTCAGTTAATGGGTTAACATGGACCGTCCAAATAAGATCTAACGGCCTAAGATAGATCTGATTTAGTCTATCTAAACTGTGCACACGATGGCAATACCTGCAGAGCTCAACCATGCTGAGAAAGTGGGCGGTGCTGCTGCCCGTGGGTGTCCTCGTCGATGCTGCTTCGGTGGTTTACGGGCTCGGTGAAGTGGACGACGACAAACAGCATGACGCAGGGAACCTGATGGTAACAGCGATGTGCCCAGGCCCTTCTTCAAACTTCGAGTGGAGGCGGCCAGAGGTGACGCGGGGGTCGGCGAGGTTCGCTCATAGACAAGTTCGTCGCTTGGCTGTGCTAAAATCGAATAAAGAGGTCGGGAAGATACGTAAGGACGAGGGTAGATTAATGGAATCGAAAGGAGGCAGCGGTGCTTACGGTTTTCGCCAGAATCAATGAGTGTCATTGGCGGCCGAGATGAACTCCGGCGAGCAAATTTAACAGCCTGGCGGCGCACAAATTCTGGATTATTGGGGCAGAAACAGAGGAGATTGTGTGGTATTTATAGATGGACTTTCCGTGAGAGAGGAGGCACGAAATCGAACGAAATTGGGAGATTTTTCCGGGTTGGTGTGGATACGTATCTGCGCTGGTCTCTGCTGGAGGTTGAAGAGGCGTGCGTACGTGGCAGCAAAAGAAGAAGAGAAAAGAAAAAAAAAGAAAGAGAAGGGACGCGCACGGGCGGCTTTGCCGGGTTGAGCTGCTGCTGTGCTGCTCACGCACGCGAGCTAGTGCGTGCGTTGCGTGTGTTGAGCTAGCCTGGCTCGTTCCTCAATTTTTTTTCCTTCTTTGTTTTTTTTTTCTGGTATCTTTTGTATAAATCGATTTTGGCCACCACCTGGCTTCAATTAAAATTTGTATTTTTTTTATCTGCCCAGTATAATTTTTGGACACTAAGTATTACTCTTTCAGTTCAAAAATAAAAATACAAGAGTATATATTTTTTTTTACACACTTGCCGTATAGGCTATTTAGAAAAACAAGAAACATAATTTGAATTTATTGAAATCAAGCGATTAAAATATTTTCCGAAACTGAAACATTTTTGCGCTTTTATTTCAAACATGGATTTTGATATTGTAGTCGAAAATGACTCAAACGACTTTTCTAAAAATAATATTGGTCAAAACCAATTTCAATAAAAAAAATTGTTATTATAAATATAAAGCTTCATATGGCTACTTGGGCATTGATATTTCAAAATAAGGTTTGGGCCTTTTGTCTCTAAATAAAATCTTATATGATTTCAAAACCATAAAATAGAAATCGGTTTGGTTTAGAAATACTTTTAAAACAAATCTTTGTGAAAACTTAATTAGGGAAAGGTTTTCAAACAAAATTAAAAAGTTTTAATTCCTTGTGAAATTCCAACAAAGACAAACAATTCAATCAACTAAATTTATTTATTTTTACATTCCAAAATTTGGAAAATTTTGGGATGTTACAGACTACCACCCTTAAAAGGAATCTCGTCCTCGAGATTCGAGAAAAGCTAGCAAGAAAGATGAGTTTGGGATATGTTGGGGTGGCTACCACCCTTAAAAGAAAATTTTGTAGGTAGTCTTAGATCTTGGGTTTAGGCTAAGCTCATCTTTGGTATGGCTTGACACCAGGTCATCTTTTGAACCATCTACGACTTTAGAGTTAATATCCAATAGGCGAATGTTTATTCACATATAGTGAACAACATATCTCTTTAAAGTGACTTGAGTAGGCTTTTCCTCACGGTTAGGCTTCTAATCTAAATGGTTGGTTGTTGAACTATTTTTGGCTCTTAGGGGTCACTCTTCGGGTCAATCAGAGACCAAAATGAGAGGAATTTACGACATCCTTCATCCTCTTACTTGTTAGTGCCATCGACGGTCTTCCACTATCTTCATCTTGTAGTTGGATGTTCATTCTCATTGTAGTCCTATGCTTGGCAGTACTTGCCTACTATAAGGGTACAATATTTCTCCATCCTAAGGTTTAGGCTTATCATCGACATCTCTTTTTTAGGTATGTCTCTCTAGATTTGCAAAGTCAATATTACGAAAGCGAATAATAAGAGTAGTAGGGATGGTGATCAATCCATCCTGCACCCAGATCATTACTCCGTATTTGATTATTGAATCTCGTATTCTAACACTTGGTCAACCTCGCAAGTTTTATAAAAATTTCCATGGAGAATTGAATCAATGTTTCATTCCCCAATTATTGAATTGTTTTGAAAACATTTCTATCGATCCTTAACTAGGGTTGTGTGTATCTCACACTCTTCGGTTCTTCATCTTGATAGGGACATCAAGTTTGGTTTGGCTAAGGTTGTCTTCATTACGAATTGTCGACAAGACACTTGCTAGGTTGAGGTATAGATGAGAATGGATAGAAGGATCTAAAGAAGATTCCTACCCTTAAACCGACAGATCAAGGCAATTCATCATACAAACAAGATCTAACAAGCATTCATCACATCAAGCAAACTAGTTCAAACACACACAAAAAATCTAGTATGGTCATACCACAAGTTAGTATGATCATAACGCTATTGCAATATCGTTGGTGTAATAAGTGGTGGTCTATTCTATTTCTGGCTTCAATGCTTCAACTTCTTCTACTGTTATGATGTATCTTTGGAGTTGTCAAGGATGCATCGAGGTATTCTCCAAGTTCTTCGTTGGCCTTCCATGAAGTTGCACCATGCTGAGTCGAGCAATAACATATGAAGCATCGGTCTTCACACTTAAGGGACATGGTCATCGGACATGGTCATCATCAGTCATTCCTTGATAGATTTCAAGAGTTAGGCCATCTAAGGTAAGAGGAATTTCTTTTGAAGGTGAAGTAGATGAGAATACAAGAAGTTCAAAATGCAAGATCTTTTTAATAAAAACTGGATTAGATAAATTTTTCATCCTAAGGTCTTCCTATTGCTATTCCAAACCTAGGGTCACAAACCTACAGTCAACACAATGCTCTGATACCATCTGAAGCGATCCGACCCGGTACGGGTTGAATCTCTGTGCTTAGTAGTGCTAGTCCCTGGATCAATCGCTAGCACACACAGTTTAAGATGTAATACCAAGAAACAAAGGTCTTTATTACATCGCATGATCCAAATTACATAATAACTTACAAATTGCATAGCACAAGGCTAGCTCAATATCAGAGTTCACAACGAACCATAACAGCATGGAGTCCTTCGTCTTCATGTGCCACAGGCGAGCATGTCGAGTATAGACTCGTAACCCTAACCATCGAACCTCACTCGTTCATCAAAATATCTGCAACATAAAACGTTGCAGCCACGCAGGGTCAATACATTTGGAATTGTATTGGCAAATGTCACTATTTGGTGGATATATAAATGGCGCCTAAAAACTACGTGCTCATTTGGCAGGTGGATTTTAGCATCTTTTGCGAAAAGCAATAGTTTCCCTATCTTTTATAAACAAATTTTATTTTTCAGAAACATCGTCTAGGAACATATTAGCATAACCCATGCCGTCGCAAGACGGTTAGCTTCATATGCTCCTAAACATCTACGGACATGCTAGCATAGGCCCATGTAAACACAAGACAACCTAGCTTTGCATGCTCCTAAACCCATTGTTTGTCCCATCAAGTTTTATTATGAAATTGGAATGATGAGATCCTCCAAACAGTTCCGGACTCTAGTTGCTCATAATGTCCATAACCGGGGACACGGCTAAGTACTTAGTTTGACACTCTCGAGAGGTCGTACACATTCCCCACATGACCTAGTCCGTTCTTCTTCCATGATGCGCATTTTGCTCAAATGGACAGATGTCGACTAGGACAAGACCTTTCGAAGCAATACCTCAACCACAATGGACGCGCTCCGTCCTACCAATATCTACCACCCTCTGTACATTGGGTCGAGTTCTCGCAACCTACTCAATCTAGCCAGAGCCCATATAGCATGTGGTTGTACTGGAAGCTACTAAAATAGAAACCTGTCAAATCTCTTTGTTTCTGGGTGGCCAACCACAAGTGTGATACACACGACCGCCATAGACATGACTCCGGTGTAACCACTCAACATAAACCAAGCATTACCACTTACCACCCAGATGATTCATTATCTTAGGTTGTTTTATTACATAAAATCATACTTTCACAATACCACATATCACATCATGAGATCCCAACCACGCATCTACAATAGCAATGCTAAGCATACTACAATACGGTAGCGACAAAGAATCAAGTGTTGAACATGTGGCTGTTCTAATAGGTGTTCATAGCATAGCAATACATATATTTAAAACAATCCTACACATGGATAGCTACTGAAAATAACTACAAAGTGCATAGAAAAATAGTAGGACATAACGGTGTGTGACACTTGCCTTTTTGGTATCTGAAGAATTCTGCTCTTCTCTCAATCAAAACTCGTATCTCTCCGTACAACTATAACATAAAAGTAAAAGAACATAAACACACATTCAAGCAACAACAAAAACAAGCAAGACAACAATTTAGAAAGATTTGTTATTCATTGTATTTTAGTTTTCATTAAATTTATGGTTAACTCGAAAATTGAAGGTATGGTAGAGGTATGGCTTGCAAGATATGAATTTGAGATATGGAATGAATTGGTCAAATACTTGGAAAGAAAATGATTATCTAAGTCAAGTGCTCAGAAGAAGAATGATTGACAAGAACCTATGGTCAATGGTTATTTGCTACTCAAGGATAGATAATTATAATGATACTGGTGTTATAGAAACTCTCACAAGTATTGCAAGTGCAATTCAAAATGCAACATGACATAGTGTGAAAACACTTATCAAGGTAGCACAAATTCACACAAAGATTTGGGTATGAACTAATGGTATATTTACTTACTCAAATGACTCATTTGTAATTTGAATATCCCAAAGTTAATAAATATGATCGAATGACATAAGATTGGATAGACATGAATGGTATCCAAGATGTGGAACAAGGATTCTAAACGGTGTCAACGTTTCGACACATGTGTAGAGTGTCTCCACAACATTTGCACATGGAAAATCTATAAATAAGATTTGTCACAATTTAATCAAATAACTCATGTGTAGTTTGAATATTGTGAGCTAGGAAAATATAATTAGGATATATATGATCCTAGACATGATGAAACATCTAAATGAGTTTGGTAGATGGATATGATCATATGATTTACTTTGGCAAAATAAAATTATGAGTTTAAGCTTCAACCTCAATGTTTACAAAAATGAATTATGATAATGGTTTCCATGGATACTGATGGGTAACACATATTCAAAAGAAAGGTATGATCAGGTGGGGTTTATGGATTGTGTCGTATGACAGATAGAAAGATATTACTTTAAATCTAAAACCATGAGAAGTGAATATGATCAACTAAACTAAACAGGTGTGCTACTGGATGAAGAGTTTCAATGTGATTGAGTTGCAAAAGGAATCGTTTGATTTAAATTTGTAGAATATAAGTCATGCCTAAAATACTCAAATTCACATATTTAAATTTGAATATTCGAAAATAATTCATAAGTCAAATTTTATTGCATCACTGTGTTCTCCTCATTTTTGTGAGTTCAACGACATATTATTTGTTAGAATCCGAGTTTCCAAACATTATTTATGAATTTTGCAAGATTAAACATGTCGCGGTTAAATTTTGATGTTTACGAAAAGTTGTCCAGAAAAATTTATCGGATGGAGAATCTCTCTACAGGAAAGTCGTAGAGAATTTAATTATAAACTCAATGCAAGAAGAATCGTGTAAAACCGAGTTATGAATGATTTGATATGGAATTTTAAAGTTAAAGGTCAGCTAGCGCAAAAACTGCAAACTGACCGATCGGTCAGTGTTCGTGCATGTGCTGACACCGGATTCAGTTAATGGGTTAACATGGACCGTCCAAATAAGATCTAACGGCCTAAGATAGATCTGATTTAGTCTATCTAAACTGTGCACACGATGGCAATACCTGCAGAGCTCAACCATGCTGAGAAAGTGGGCGGTGCTGCTGCCCGTGGGTGTCCTCGTCGATGCTGCTTCGGTGGTTTACGGGCTCGGTGAAGTGGACGACGACAAACAGCATGACGCAGGGAACCTGATGGTAACAGCGATGTGCCCAGGCCCTTCTTCAAACTTCGAGTGGAGGCGGCCAGAGGTGACGCGGGGGTCGGCGAGGTTCGCTCATAGACAAGTTCGTCGCTTGGCTGTGCTAAAATCGAATAAAGAGGTCGGGAAGATACGTAAGGACGAGGGTAGATGAATGGAATCGAAAGGAGGCAGCGGTGCTTACGGTTTTCGCCAGAATCAATGAGTGTCATTGGCGGCCGAGATGAACTCCGGCGAGCAAATTTAACAGCCTGGCGGCGCACAAATTCTGGATTATTGGGGCAGAAACAGAGGAGATTGTGTGGTATTTATAGATGGACTTTCCGTGAGAGAGGAGGCACGAAATCGAACGAAATTGGGAGATTTTTCCGGGTTGGTGTGGATACGTATCTGCGCTGGTCTCTGCTGGAGGTTGAAGAGGCGTGCGTACGTGGCAGCAAAAGAAGAAGAGAAAAGAAAAAAAGAAAGAGAAGGGACGCGCACGGGCGGCTTTGCCGGGTTGAGCTGCTGCTGTGCTGCTCACGCACGCGAGCTAGTGCGTGCGTTGCGTGTGTTGAGCTAGCCTGGCTCGTTCCTCAATTTTTTTTCCTTCTTTGTTTTTTTTTTCTGGTATCTTTTGTATAAATCGATTTTGGCCACCACCTGGCTTCAATTAAAATTTGTATTTTTTTTATCTGCCCAGTATAATTTTTGGACACTAAGTATTACTCTTTCAGTTCAAAAATAAAAATACAAGAGTATATATTTTTTTTTACACACTTGCCGTATAGGCTATTTAGAAAAACAAGAAACATAATTTGAATTTATTGAAATCAAGCGATTAAAATATTTTCCGAAACTGAAACATTTTTGCGCTTTTATTTCAAACATGGATTTTGATATTGTAGTCGAAAATGACTCAAACGACTTTTCTAAAAATAATATTGGTCAAAACCAATTTCAATAAAAAAAATTGTTATTATAAATATAAAGCTTCATATGGCTACTTGGGCATTGATATTTCAAAATAAGGTTTGGGCCTTTTGTCTCTAAATAAAATCTTATATGATTTCAAAACCATAAAATAGAAATCGGTTTGGTTTAGAAATACTTTTAAAACAAATCTTTGTGAAAACTTAATTAGGGAAAGGTTTTCAAACAAAATTAAAAAGTTTTAATTCCTTGTGAAATTCCAACAAAGACAAACAATTCAATCAACTAAATTTATTTATTTTTACATTCCAAAATTTGGAAAATTTTGGGATGTTACAAAGACAGTAAATAAAGTAAAGCTAGCAACTAATTTTTTTGTATTTTTATATAGTGTAGCAAACAAAGTAGTAAATAAAATAAAGCAAGACAAAAACAAAGTAAAGAGATTGGGATGTGGAGACTCCCCTTGCAGCGTGTCTTGATCTCCCCGGCAACGGCGCCAGAAAAAGAGCTTGATACGCGTACAGCACGCGTCCGTTGGGAACCCCAAGAGGAAGGTGTGATGCGTACAATGGCAAGTTTTCCCTCAGTAAGAAACCAAGGTTTATCGAACCAGTAGGAGCCAAGAAGCACGTTGAAGGTTGATGGCGGCGAGATGTAGTGCGGCGCAACACCAGGGATTCCGGCGCCAACGTGGAACTTGCACAACACAACCAAAGTACTTTGCCCCAACGAAACAGTGAGGTTGTCAATCTCACCGGCTTGCTGTAACAAAGGATTAGATGTATAGTGTGGATGATGATTGTTTGCAGAGAACAGTAGAACAAATATTGCAGTAGATTGTATTCGATGTAAAAGAATGGACCGGGGTCCACAGTTCACTAGAGGTGTCTCTCCCATAAGATAAATAGCATGTTGGGTGAATAAATTACAGTTGGGCAATTGACAAATAGAGAGGGCATGACAATGCACATACATGATATGATGAGTATAGTGAGATTTAATTGGGCATTACAACAAAGTACATAGACCGCTATCCAGCATGCATCTATGCCTAAAAAGTCCACCTTCAAGTTATCATCCGAACCCCTTCCAGTATTAAGTTGAAAACAACAGACAATTGCATTAAGTATTGTGCGTAATGTAATCGATAACTACATCCTCGGACATAGCATCAATGATTTATCCCTAGTGGCAACAACACATCCACAACCTTAGAACTTTCTGTCACTGTCCCAGATTTAATGGAGGCATGAACCCACTATCGAGCATAAATACTCCCTCTTGGAGTTAAGAGTAAAAACTTGGCCAGAGCCTCTACTAATAACGGAGAGCATGCAAGATCATAAACAACACATAGGTAATAGATTGATAATCAACATAACATAGTATTCTCTATCCATCAGATCACAACAAACACAACATATAGCATTACAGATAGATGATCTTGATCATGTTAGGCAGCTCACAAGACCCGACAATGAAGCACAATTAGGAGAAGACGACCATCTAGCTACTGCTATGGACCCATAGTCCAGGGGTGAACTACTCACTCATCACTCCGGAGGCGACCATGGCGGTGAAGAGTCCTCCGGGAGATGATTCCCCTCTCCGGCAGGGTGCCGGAGGCAATCTCCCGAATCCCCCGAGATGGGATTGGCGGCGGCGTCTCCGGAAGGTTTTCCGTATCGTGGCTCTCGATCGCGGGGGTTTCGCGACGAAGACTATATGTAGGCGGAAGGGCAGGTCGGGAGGCGTCACGGGGGCCCCACACGCTAGGGCCGCGCGGGCCCCCCGGGCCGCGCCGCCCTAGTGTGGCGGCGCCCGTGGCCCCACTTCGTCTTCCCTTCGGTCTTCCGGAAGCTTCGTGGCAAAATAGGCCCCCGGGCGTTGATTTCGTCCAATTCCGAGAATATTTCCTTACTAGGATTTCGAAACCAAAAACAAGCAGAACATGACAGAATCGGCTCTTCGGCATCTCATTAATAGGTTAGTGCCGGAAAATGCATAAATATGACATAAAGTATGCATAAAACATGTAGATATCATCAATAATGTGGCATGGAACATAAGAAATTATCGATACGTCGGAGACGTATCACGCTCCCGATGGGAGTAGCCCCCGAGTCTAGGTACGGATGCTTGCAATCCGTGCGTAGACTCAAGTTGTACCACTCGAAAATTCTCCTCTGCCGAAGTTTTCCGCAGGTCCTCATATGTCATCCGATATATTTTCTTTATGCAAGGGATAATGAGTAACGTGCCCAACTTTTGTTGGTTAACTGTCAATGGCAAAACAACGTTACCCTACACAGAATCAAGTCCCCGGGCATGATCCTGGAGTGCAAAAAACTTCTATCGGGTGTGCATCACGCGCTCCCGATGGGAGTAGCCCCCGAGTCTGGGTGCAAGTGCTTGTAATCGAGCGCAGGCTCAAGCTATTAAAAACAATATTTCTTCAGTTCCTTTTTTCTTCGACTGCTCATTCTGTCGAGCCTTTATTTTATCGGGTGCGCGTCAGCGCCCCCGATGGGAGTAGCCCCCGAGTCTAGGTACGGATGCTTGCAATCCGTGCGTAGACTCAAGTCCTTCATCCGATAACTTTTCATTTTTCCTTCGAATGCTTCTAGCCTTTTTTATGACATCACTATTGACGTGTAACTGCTGTGGATTGATGGACAAGACTTGACCTGACGGGCCCACCCTAGCTCTGCGCGGGCAGTTTTTAGGGCTTGATCAGTGCACGCGTGGTGACCGAGGTGCCTCCTCGATTTTTGCACAACATGTGAATAGTGGGCCGCCGGTTCCTCCCCTTCTTCAAGTGCCACGTGCTTACACAACTCTTGAAATCTCCAAAGGGCGAAAAATCCCTAATCTCCTCCACGGTTCCCGTAGCATCTCCTCATTCTTCCCCTTCTTCCTTCCTTTGCCGTTGCTGCGCCGCCACCGCTACTTTCCCAATCTTCATCAGATCTCACAATGGTGAAGAAGAAGAATCCTGCCGCCGCCGCCAGTTCCACCAGCGGAGGTGCCGCCGCCAAGTCCTCCTCTTCTCTTCCGAAGGGGAGCGCTCCGAGCGCTCCTCCCCTAGCTCCGGCGCCGCCAGCACCGTCGAGTTCAATGGTCAAGCCCGGAGACTGGGTAGCATCAACCGTCACCAAGCGTGACGAATAGAGATCCCGAAGCCTGGGATTGATATCTTCTGACGCGGGAAACGTAATCCTTCCAGGTGCGATTTCTCGGCCTGATCCCCCTGCTGGCTTTACCGTGATGTTCTTATCTTTCCTATACCGACGCCTTTCGCTTCCCACTCATGGATTCCTCCTCCATCTCTTGCGAACGTACGAAATCCAACTATGGAAACTTACCCCCAACTCAATCCTCCACGTTGCTGTGTTCATCACCCTTTGCGAGGCGTTTCTGGGTATCGAACCTCATTTCGGGCTGTGGAAAAAGATCTTCTATGTAAAGAGATACAGCAGCAGTAATGGATACTTTGTCATCGGAGGAGTGGGGTTTGTAGCTCGTTCGGAGGTCAATTATTTCAATTTCCCAGTGAGAGATGAAGGAGATATGCCCTAGAGGCAATAATAAAGTGGTTATTATTTATATCTTTATGTTTATGATAAATGTTTATATATCATGCTAGAATTGTATTAACCGAAACATTAGTACATGTGTGATATGTAGACAACAAAGAAGTCCCTAGTATGCCTCTTAAACTAGCTTGTTGATTAATGGATGATTATTTTCATAATCATGAACATTGGATGTTATTAATAACAAGGTTATGTCATTGTGTGAATGATATAATGGACACACCCAATTAAGCGTAGCATAAGATCTCGTCATTAAGTTATTTGCTATAAGCTTTCGATACATAGTTACCTAGTCCTTATGACCATGAGATCATGTAAATCACTTATACCGGAAAGGTACTTTGATTACATCAAACACCACTCGCGTAAATGGGTGGCTATAAAGGTGGGATTAAGTATCCGGAAAGTATGAGTTGAGGCATATGGATCAACAAATGGGATTTGTCCATCCCGATGACGGATAGATATACTCCGGGCCCTCTCGGTGGAATGTCATCTAATGTCTTGCAAGCATATGAATGAGTTCATAAGAGACCACATACCACGGTACGAGTAAAGAGTACTTGTCAGGAGACGAGGTTGAACAAGGTATAGAGTGATACCGAAGATCAAACCTCGGACAAGTAAAATATCGCGAGACAAAGGGAATTGGTAATATATGTGTATGGTTCATTCGATCACTAAAGTCATCGTTGAATATGTGGGAGCCATTATGGATCTCCAGATCCCGCTATTGGTTATTGGTCGGAGTGAGTACTCAACCATGTCCGCATAGTTCTCGAACCGTATGGTGACACACTTAAAGTTGGATGTTGAAATGGTAGTTCTTGAATTATGGAATGGAGTTCGAATATTTGTTCGGAGTCCCGGATAAGATCCCGGACATCACGAGGAGTTCCGGAATGGTCCGGAGAATAAGATTCATATATAGGATGTCATTTTATGTGAAATAAAATGTCGCGGAAGGTTCTATGGAAGGTTCTAGAAGGTTCTAGAAAAGTCCGGAAGAAACCACCAAGGAAGGTGGAGTCCACAAGGGACTCCACCTCCATGGCCGGCCAGCCCTAGTGGGGGTGGAGTCCCAAGTGGACTCCACCATAGGGGGCCGGCCACCCCCACATGGGAGGTGGGAATCCCACCTTTGGGTGGGAGTCCTAGTTGGGCTAGGTTTGCCCCCTCCTATGGAAGGTTTTGGTTTCGGGTCTTATTCGAAGACTTGGACACCAACACTTGGGATCCACCTATATAATGAGGGGCCAAGGGAGGGGGCCGGCCACCACAAGACCATAGCTTGGCCGCACCCCTTGAGTGGCCGGCCACCCCTCTCCCAAACTCTAGCTTTGCTCCTCCACTTCATATTTCCCGCGTAGCTTAGCGAAGCTCCGCCGGACTTCTACACCGCCACCGACACCACGCCGTCGTGCTGTCGGATTCAAGAGGAGCTACTACTTCCGCTGCCCGCCGGAACGGGGAGGTGGACGTCGTCTTCATCAACAACCGAACGTGTGACCGAGTACGGAGGTGCTGCCCGTTCGTGGCGCCGGAACCGATCGTGATCAAGATCTTCTACGCGCTTTTGCAAGCGGCAAGTGATCGTCTACCGCAGCAACAAGAGCCTCATCTTGTAGGCTTTGGAATCTCTTCAAGGGTGAGACTCGATACCCCCTCGTTGCTACCGTCTTCTAGATTGCATCTTGGCTTGGATTGCGTGTTCGCGGTAGGAAAATTTTTGTTTTCTATGCAACGTTATCCTACAAGGTGGTATCGAGCCAGTGTCTATGCATAGATGGTTGCACGAGTAGAACACAATGGTTTTGTGGGCGTTGATGCTCTTGTTGTCTTTAGTTTGAGTACTTTGCATCTTTGTGGCATAGTGGGATGAAGCGGCTCGGACTAACTTTACATGACCGCGTTCATGAGACTTGTTCCTCGTTCGACATGCAACTTGTATTGCATAAGAGGCTTTGCGGGTGTCTCGTCTCTCCTACTATAGTGAAGATTCAACTTACTCTTCTATTGACAACACTAGTATCACCGTTGTGGTTCATGTTCGTAGGTAGATTAGATCTTACACGAAAACCCTAAACCACGTAAAATATGCAAACCAAATTAGAGACGTCTAACTTGTTTTTGCAGGGTTTGGTGATGTGATATGGCCATGATATGATGATGAATATGTATGAGATGATCATTATTGTATTGTGGCAACCGGCGGGAGCCTTATGGTTGTCTTTAATTTTCATGTTGAGTAGTATTTCAAAGTAGTTGTAATAGTTGCTACATGAGGTGAACAACCATGAAGACGGCGCCATGAACCTTGACGCTACGCCAACGATGATGGAGATCATGCCCGTTGATGATGGAGATCATGTCCGTGCTTTAGAGATGAAGATCGAAGGTGCAAAGACAAAAGGGCCATATCATATCACATATGAACCGCATGTGATGTTAATCCTTTTATGCATCTTATTTTGCTTAGATCGCGACGGTAGCATTATAAGATGATCCCTCACATTAATATCAAGATAATAAAGTGTTCTTTCCTCGTATGCACCGTTGCATTGTTCGACGTTTTGAAGCATCTCGTGATGATCGGGTGTGATAAACTCGACATACAACGGGTGTAAGCCATGTTGCACACGCGGAATACTTGGGTTTGCTTGACGAGCCTAGCATGTACGTACATGGCCTCGGGACAACGGAAACCGAAAGGTTGAACACGAGTCATATGGATGATATGATCAACATGTTGATGTTCACCATTGAAGCTACATCATCTCACGTGATGATCGGTTTTGGTATAGTGGATGTGGATCGTGTACCACTTAACAACTATGAGGGATGTTGTATTAAGTGGGAGTTCATTAGTAATTAGATTAAAACATGAACTAATTATCATAAACATAGTCCGAGTAGTATTTTGAATTAATTTTGTAGTATTGGCATCCGTTTTCTACTATGCGCTAGTCTTGTTATTGAGATAGAAATACTCGTTAAAATCTGATAAGAAACTTTACGGATTGGTACCGTTTTGTTAATGAATCAAGAAATGATTAAGTCCTATTGCAAACTTTTAGTAAACCTCACATTGTTGATTCAAATAGCTATGGTTTCAATTAGTACCTAAAGTTATCTTGTCTCCGTGAAACTTGAAGTTCAAATCTGTTTGAAAAGTAAGGAGCTGAAAATTTAGTTTTCGTAAATAATCAAGGTACGAGATATATGTGATATCTAAGACCTTATTGCAAGATGATAGAATATAAATTTGGTGAGACTACATAAACTCATAAGTTTTATGGGAATGTACGAAGGTTGAAGACGCAAGGCGTCCCAATCCTCCAACTATTGGGGCACTAACGATATTCGCATATCCATGAAGTGATTGTCCTTAGTATGCACCGTTGCTAAGACTCGTCGTTTCGAAGCATCACGTGATGATCGGGTGTTATAGATTCTACGTGTGCTTCCAACGGGTGCAAGCCAGATTTGCATATGCGAATACTAAGGTTTAAACTTTATGAGCCTAGCATGTACATACATGGTCTCAGAAAGTTATCATGAATTGATGGATAAAATTATGAGTGAAATTGTTCATCGTATTACAAATTTACTAATAGTGAAATCTGAAACAATTGTCATATGATGATCAACTTCAAAATAAAGAACCTCAAGGTTATTGGTATTTGACCAACAAACCTAGAAGTTAACAATGTTGAAGTGTTTTTCTGAATAATGAGGATAGCTAAAAGAGAAACTGCAAAAGATATTTTGGCAAAAAGAAAAGAAAAGACTAGAAAGTCTAGCTCAGGTGTATATAAATGATATACATGTTATGGTTGTATTCCTAGTTAAGTCACACTTTGAAATTCTTGGGTATTAGTACTATATTGGTTGGTATGAAGTGTCATACAAAACAACGCAATACAAGAATACAATGGCCTAAGTGACTGACAAGGAATATGATAGGAATGCACGTCTGGAACAAAAATAAAGTGTTATTGTGTTCATCGTTGGCCTTCTATCTAGCCCTTAGAATTTATAATAAAGAACTTAATAATTGTTATTTTGCTCTGGTCAAATAAAAACAATGAGTTGTTTAAATTATGACATTACTCCATGTACGATGGATAAGTTATTATAAATCTTAATGGTGAAACACACATACATAACACTGACGCTAAAAATGCCATAAGGCAAATGATTTGAATTCCACTTATTTGTGGAACCGCAATTTAGGTCATGTTAGAAAGGATCGCATGAAGGAACTCCATGCAAATGGATTTTTGGAGTCATTCGATTTATTGAATCGTTTGGCACTTGCAAAATCTTTTCTAAAAAGTAATGACTGAAATACCGTTCATAGGCCGAAGAGTTGAACGGGCAACTAACTTAGTGAAAACATACATAATGATATATGTGGTTCATCGGGCATAGTTGTGTGCGGAAGATTCTTCTACTTCATGAAAACTTTCAAACAATGAATTGAGTATATATGTGGATATATTCAATAAGGAAAAGTTTGAAATATTTGAATAGGATTCAAATAAATTTCAGCATGAAGTGGAAATCATCGTAATAGAAATCAAATATCTATGATTGGATCATGGTGGAAATATTTGAATTACGAGTTTTAGCGAACATCTAAGAGAGTTATGAAATTGTTCTACAACTTACGTTTCTTGGAGTATCATAGTGATGATGAAGTATCCAAGAGATATATCCAAACTTTGATGGATCAAAGATGAGATAAAATATTGATGCCATTATATTTTTGTGGATTATGCTTTAGAGACTACCGCTTTTACACTAAATAGAGCATCATCATGATCCGTTGAAATGACACCATACAAGTTATGGCATGGGTATAAACCCTAATAGTCAACCAAAATCGGATGAATGTCTTTGTTGGTTATCCCAGAGAATTGATTGGGAATTCTTCCCACTATGTAGACAAAGACAAAAGTGTTTGTCAATGTTTCTTATTTCCAAGAAATTGTTTCTAGTGAAGTATTTGAGTGGGAGGACAATATAATTTGATAAGGTTTATGAACCTAAGCATAATGATCGGAGTAGCGCAACGATCGGAATTGGTTTCGGAAGCGGCCACGACGATCATGGCTCTCATGACTACAAAGTGTTTTAGCCATGGAGATCGAAGTACATATTGAACCTTGTAGGTATGGTTTACTTTGTGATCAAATAAATGATTTGTGGACAAAGGATTGATTTTGAACAATGATAAACCAACTACAAACAAAGAAGTTATGATGGGCCCTGACTCCGTTAAAATGGCTATACGCCATGAAATCCAAGATAGATAAATACTTTTTGAAAGTAAATGAATCTATAAAATTAATGGACTTGGATGAAATGTCCTTGAAGAAGCTTGACTTGTCGAAAAGTTGTTTACGACAAAGTTCAAAGAGTTGACTACGATAAGATTAGATCTTCCGTAGCAATGCTTATAGTCTATGTGGATTATTCTAGTAATGACTGCATATTTCTTTTATGAGATATGCTAGTAGGATGGCAAAATACACTACTTAACAGAAGTGTGTATTAAAGGTGTATACAAGATACAACCAATTGTTTTGCTAGTCCGTAGAATACTAGATAGGTATACGAACTTCAATTGGATGAAGTGAGTATCACGGAGTTGGAATCTTCACCAGATGAAATAGTCAAAGAGTTTTTGATTTCATCAGAGACGATGAAGAGGCTTGCATTTGCAAGAAATTAAGTGGGAGCGCTAAGACACATTTATAATACTTTATGTAGGTGACATATAGTTGGTTATAAATGATGTAATTATATACTTGATTAAAAAGGTTTCATTGAGAATTAACTTCAATGAAAGGATATGGACTGAAACAAATTTAGTGTCAAGATCTATGAAGATAGATTGAAACACATAAATAAGTTTAAGTCAAAGTACATATGATGGATATTGAAGTAGTTCAATATAGAAATATTAAGAAAATGTTCTTGTCATGTGAAGGTTTAACAAGACTTGAGTGTATCTCTGACACTCAATGAGTAAAAACACATGAGTGATTATAGATCACGAATAATATGTACACAATCAGATATCATGTGCTATAAAGTGTTATGAGCATATACCAGGATGATTCATATGATGATCATTGGACGACAGTAAGAATATCCTTGAGTACTTTAGAAGAACTAAGGATATATATATATATATATATTTGTATGAAGAAATGACAAACAAATCGCCGTAAGGTGTTACACCGATATTGGTTTTGTCACATATAAAATATAATTTCAATCTCAAATTAGACTAAGTGTTGTTTAAAAGGTAGCACAATGAGCTAGAAGTTGTCTATGCTAGATTTAGAAGAGTTCTAAATATTGTGATGGATTCTACAAAAGAAGGCAGAGTATGTCATTATTTTGACAATGACAAAGGATGTTAAGTCAAGAGGTTCTTTGAGAATTTGGTGTAGTTCCGACAGAGTCAGAACTTTGAAGCTATATTGTGTGTGACAATATTAGTGACATATTTCAGACCGCGGAATTAAGGTTCCACCAGAAGATCAAACATTTTTAATGCCGACTCATTTGGAAATGAGTGATGCGTTGAGACGCAAATGAATTACAAAATACATACGTTTCTGAGCATGTCAGATCCGTTGACTAAAAACCTCTCCCGTGAGCAAATACATGATAAAGCACCAGAAGGCCAAGGTGTTATATCTTTACAAATGTAAACTAGATTATTGACTCTAGTGCAAGTGGGAGACTGAAGGAGATATGCCCTAGAGGCAATAATAAAGTGGTTATTATTTATATCTTTATGTTTATGATAAATGTTTATATATCATGCTAGAATTGTATTAACCGAAACATTAGTACATGTGTGATATGTAGACAACAAAGAAGTCCCTAGTATGCCTCTTAAACTAGCTTGTTGATTAATGGATGATTATTTTCATAATCATGAACATTGGATGTTATTAATAACAAGGTTATGTCATTGTGTGAATGATATAATGGACACACCCAATTAAGCGTAGCATAAGATCTCGTCATTAAGTTATTTGCTATAAGCTTTCGATACATAGTTACCTAGTCCTTATGACCATGAGATCATGTAAATCACTTATACCGGAAAGGTACTTTGATTACATCAAACACCACTCGCGTAAATGGGTGGCTATAAAGGTGGGATTAAGTATCCGGAAAGTATGAGTTGAGGCATATGGATCAACAAGTGGGATTTGTCCATCCCGATGACGGATAGATATACTCTGGGCCCTCTCGGTGGAATGTCATCTAATGTCTTGCAAGCATATGAATGAGTTCATAAGAGACCACATACCACGGTACGAGTAAAGAGTACTTGTCAGAAGACGAGGTTGAACAAGGTATAGAGTGATACCGAAGATCAAACCTCGGACAAGTAAAATATCGCGAGACAAAGGGAATTGGTAATATATGTGTATGGTTCATTCGATCACTAAAGTCATCGTTGAATATGTGGGAGCCATTATGGATCTCCGAGATCCCGCTATTGGTTATTGGTCGGAGTGAGTACTCAACCATGTCCGCATAGTTCTCGAACCGTATGGTGACACACTTAAAGTTGGATGTTGAAATGGTAGTTCTTGAATTATGGAATGGAGTTCGAATATTTGTTCGGAGTCCCGGATAAGATCCCGGACATCACGAGGAGTTCCGGAATGGTCCGGAGAATAAGATTCATATATAGGATGTCATTTTATGTGAAATAAAATGTCGCGGAAGGTTCTATGGAAGGTTCTAGAAGGTTCTAGAAAAGTCCGGAAGAAACCACCAAGGAAGGTGGAGTCCACAAGGGACTCCACCTCCATGGCCGGCCAGCCCTAGTGGGGGTGGAGTCCCAAGTGGACTCCACCATAGGGGGCCGGCCACCCCCACATGGGAGGTGGGAATCCCACCTTTGGGTGGGAGTCCTAGTTGGGCTAGGTTTGCCCCCTCCTATGGAAGGTTTTGGTTTCGGGTCTTATTCGAAGACTTGGACACCAACACTTGGGATCCACCTATATAATGAGGGGCCAAGGGAGGGGGCCGGCCACCACAAGACCATAGCTTGGCCGCCCCCCTTGAGTGGCCGGCCACCCCCTCCCAAACTCTAGCTTTGCTCCTCCACTTCATATTTCCCGCGTAGCTTAGCGAAGCTCCGCCGGACTTCTACACCGCCACCGACACCACGCCGTCGTGCTGTCGGATTCAAGAGGAGCTACTACTTCCGCTGCCCGCTGGAACGGGGAGGTGGACGTCGTCTTCATCAACAACCGAACGTGTGACCGAGTACGGAGGTGCTGCCCGTTCGTGGCGCCGGAACCGATCGTGATCAAGATCTTCTACGCGCTTTTGCAAGCGGCAAGTGATCGTCTACCGCAGCAACAAGAGCCTCATCTTGTAGGCTTTGGAATCTCTTCAAGGGTGAGACTCGATACCCCCTCGTTGCTACCGTCTTCTAGATTGCATCTTGGCTTGGATTGCGTGTTCGCGGTAGGAAAATTTTTGTTTTCTATGCAACGTTATCCTACAAGAGAGTCCGTGCAAGGGTGGAGACTGAAATGGTTTTACATCAAGGACTCCTTGTCACCCGAATCTCAGCTTCCTTGCTTTGCCGATGTCTCCGAAGCCAAGCCCAAGAATTCCTGGAAGAATATTCTTTCATCCGATAAAAGAGCAATAGTTGAAGAACTATTCGCCAAATTCCTTCGAATCAAAGAGGCCGACGGCCAAACTATGATCGGCACAGAGGTGGCAGCTTTATTCTTGAAGCGCCGAGTCCAACCAGTCATCGCCAGAGTTCACCCGATGTGGTTGTACTCAGGTCCAAAGGATGAAACCAGGATCAATGCTGCCGATCTGTCGGAAAAGGAGTTGCTTGACGAAGTCCGTCGCCTTACTTCTTTTAGCCAGGAAGATTCGATTCCGCTGATTTCTTCTTATGCTCCCCTAGACGCTGGCCATCCACCATCAGAGGTATTTTTCTTTTTTCTCGTTCCTACTATGCTGCTTTTATTTAGCTGACATAATTACCACTGTTCTTACTTGCTATTTTCTTTGACAGATCCCCATAGTTTCTGGAAATATGCATGATTCACCAGATGATACTTCTGAAGGGAGAGGCTCCTCAATCCCCGTAGATTTTCACACTGTCGAGCATACATGCCTAGAGGACGAATATAATGGTCCGATAGATTTTGAAGTTGCCCACACCGACCTTCCTTCCTCAGCCGATGACGCTGGTGTTGCAGATGGATCAATGCGTAATGATGACGCTGATCATGATACATTTGTTGATGCAGCTGCGGAGGAGGCCAGGGCTTCACCTGTGAAGAGATCAACCGGCGGCTTTGCCGATGAAGATGATCTCTTCGACATGTAAGTAGTTTCTTTTCTGAAGTCATACTTTGCCTTTTTATTTTTCTTACTCTTTTTATAACCATTGTCGATCTTTCACCTTTGCAGCGACAAAGGCTTTATCGAGCCTCCGTCTAAAAAAGCCAAATCTGATGCTGCCTCGCCGGTCATAGTGGCTTCCGAAGCTTCGGCTCCTAAGGCTGCCCCTATGGCTCAAGCATCGACTGCTTCTTCCCTTTCCAAAGGGAAAGACGTCTCTCCAACCGCTGCCACCGCGACTCCTCCTTCTGTAAGTCTTTTTCTAACTGTGATGCAAATCTCTTGGAGCGTGCTTTGCTTGACAATTTCTGGTGAAATCTCCTTCTTTCTTAAGGACTTGCGAGGCGTTATTTCCTCTTTGGAGGCCTTCGCCTCCCAATTCACTTCTCTGGAAGCTGACAAGGCTCGGCTGCAAGAGGAAGTCAAATCTTCCTCCTTGAAATTGGATGGCGCAGTCAAGATAGCTGCTGAGGCTCGCCAAGAGGTTGACTCTCTGAAGGTGGAGCTGGGCAAGCTGAAAGAGAAGTTGATGGAGGAGGAAGCATCCAGGCTGGTGGCTGAAGCTCGGGCAGCCGAAAAGGATGAAATCCTTCGTCAATCTTCTTTGGCCTTACTTGGTAATTTTTATACACTTCTGTAGATTGATGTACTTATGGATTCGATCCTTTTGCCAATGTACTTTTTTCTTTCTTTTCCCTACAGAAGCAGCGAATATCCCTGCTGATGCCCTGGACAGAGTTCCGAACAACTCTCCAACAAATGCTATGTCGATGATTCTTGCCTCTCACCAGCTTACGCGGGAGCTTCTTGTAAAGGGGAAGGGTGCCCTGGCGCGGATGCACTCGATGATTTTCCCCAAGATCAAGCGAGAGAAGACCCTGGGGCAGCTGGTCGATGCCTTCGCGGTTGACACCAAGGAGGTTATCGAGGTATTCAAGCGTACATCGCGCACTTATGGTGCTGTCCTTGCCTTCCAGCTTATGATGGGTTACGGCTTTAAGGGTGACATCAAAGAGATGACCAAGGAGCTGCCGAAAGAGCAAGACGGGCAGCTTGTTGATTGAAGCGCCTTTAAAGCGTCTGCCCTTACTTGTGCCAGCCAGCTCCTTGAACTGGTTTCATCAAGGAAATCGTCGGCTGGACCCAGTTTATCGAATCAGACCCAAGCCCCTTGATTCTTGTAGCAAACTTATGCTTGAGCTGATGTGAAACATTGTTCTGCCGCAGAACTTATGCTTGTAATAAACTCCGTGCCAGCAATGTTGTTAGCACACTTTTGTTATGATATTTCTTCTTGTACTTCTCCCGATGGGAGTTATTTTGGATGCTTAGCTGTACCATATCCATCATCCTTTTGTAACGGTGTTTCCTGCAGGTCTTCCCAGTGTCCTCATTTGTTGACGACTCTTCGGGTGCCCTTCCGGAAAGTGATCGGATCCAGCGTATGAAGGATCGGATTATGCAGATGGAAAAGGACCTGCGCAGCACTTATGCCTTAGCTGCTATTGTCAATAAGAAGAGCGAGATTGCAGCCGACGTGGAACGGTACACTCTTACTGAGCTGCATAAAGCTACTGAGAGTTTGAACTGTAAGTTTCCTGATTCCTTTGCCCTTTTGTCAACAACACCTTGTCTGACTCTTTACTGATTCTTTTGCCAGTCATAGCGTTGAACCATGCGGAAGAGAACAAGCGGATACACGAGCGAGTGCATGCTTTAACCCAGCTTTCCTCATCCGAAGAGATTTTCTGGCGGGATCACTCGAAGGCTTCGGCTGTTGCAAAATTTCAGGATCGGGTCCAACAAGTCCACCAATTCTTTGATAAGTGCTACAAAGCTATGAGGGTGGTTTGGAAGACAATGTTTCCTTTGAATGCAGTTCCCCCCACGCTTTTGACTTTGATGTCCGAGTTTGGAAACGCCAAGAAGGTTCGGGACTTGGTGCGAGCTCAAGTTTTCGCAGGGGCCAAGTGGACGCTTGCCCTTGTGCTTGCTCGTTATCCCTCAGCATGTTTGCTATCTATCGCCAACGCAACTAGTGATTTTGAAGAACTGTACCCGAAGGTTTTAGTGCCCGCCAATATAATTGTCGATAGGCTTGAGGAGGAGTCAAATGTTCCTGAAGAAAGGGAAACTCCGCAAGGGTGACGTAAGGGTGTAAAGTTATTTTTGTAAAATGAATTGCATTGGCTAATCCATCCAAGTGTTAGGATTGTTAAGCCAAAACTTGTTATTTGGTAAATACATGAATATGTACTTTTACCGTGCCGTTGGCAAATTTTTGAAGGAGCAAATATTAATTGCCCGTTATATGTATGTATGCTGGTTGGTCAGCAAATTATTATGAGTGATCAGCTCGTGTTGCAGGTTTTGCTAAACCTGTTGTATGCGCAACTTTGCTTTCAACCAATTGTAAGTTTCGACAGTCACTCCCGAATATTTCGGGTGCAATGATTCTGCCAATGAGCCCGTTGTTCTTTGATATTTCCATAAGTGAAATATCGAATGTGGGTTGTTTTATGTTTTCCAAACTCTTGCTTTTTGCGGCACTCGTAGAGGCATCTGAAGCAGAGGGAAGGATTAATGTCCTTGTTTTTCTTTGCAGCACTCGTAGAAGTTTTTCCCTTGGGGCGCGATCTTCTGCCGTGCGTTACGTTGTACCGTTACTTGTAAGCAAGGTTCACGGTGGCGCGGTCATAGATGCTTTAAATTACTGCAATGCTTAACAAGAATTGAAACTTAAGTGCTCATTGATAGGGTAAATACGAAACTAGAGGGCGAAAAGGGAGGCCCTGTGTAAAGTAAAGGGAAAAAATTTAAAGACTAAGGAAGTGCTTTATCAAGGAAGGGGTTCTTCTCATCTTCAACAGCATCTTCTGATTTCTTCGTCATGCTAGTGGTTGCTGCAGCGTTGTTGATTTCGCCAGGGGCTTGGGCAGCGATTGTCAGTGCCTTGCTGCCTCCTATATCTTCTGCATCGGCAAATGCCGAAGCTTGTGCTGCCGAAGCTTTTGCTACCGAGGCTTCAAGAGCAAGGTTGGATGGCTTCTTCTTGGTTTCCCTGTCATGTTTTTCCTCCTTGATTTCTCGTATCGTCAGCTTGGGCGGAGGGTCGACAGTTTCTCGCTGTGGCCCAAACTTTGCAGCAATCCTTTGAAAATCACGATCACAATTGTCCGAGCGTGAGAAACTTCCATGGACTGTGATGTTCGTTCCGTTGTTCCCAGGCATTTTCAGCTTGAGGTATGCATAGTGCGGCACAGCCATGAACTTGGAATAAGCTGGTCTCCCGAGTATGGCGTGATACTGTGATTCCCAGTTCACGACTTCGAACTCGATCTTTTCCTTCCTGAAATTGTCGGGTTTGCCGAAGACGACATTCAGGTACGCTTTGCCAAGAGAGTACGCTGGTGAAGTAGGGAGAATCCCATGGAAGCGGGTGTCTGATTCTTCTAACATTCTCATGGTGATCCCCATACTTTGAATTGTGTCAAGGAATATCAGGTTGAGTCCACTTCCTCCGTCCATGAAGACTTTGCTCATCTTGAACCCTCCTATCTGTGCTTCGACCACTAGGGCGGCGTGTCCTGGTTTTGGTATAGTCATCGGGTGATCCGCTCGGCTGAACGTGATATTCCGAGACGACCACTCGACATACTCGGGGATGTTCGCCATAACGCTTCTCGCCAGGTTGATTTCTCGGGTGAGCTTCTTCATTTCTCTCCTTGAGACGCCTGTCCTATGAATCATACTCATCTGCCCACGTGGTGGTGGAAATGCCTCATTGGGTTGATGAGGTTGAGCTTGCTGGACCTGATGTTGTGGTGGAGGTGGTGGTGGTGGCGGTGGTAGCTGTTGCTGGCCCGCTCGCTGGATGAGTTTATGCATATCGATGAACTGCCGACAGTCCCTGAGCAGGTGGCTAGACTTTATTTTACCATCCTTGGAATCGGTATATGAATGCAGGTAGCAAGGGGCGTTGATCTTCTCAGCGTAGGGTAGTTCGGGAGTTCTCTGTTGTCGTGGTTTATAGTTGCCACGGTTCCCAGAGTTGTTCCGATTACCGTCCTGTCGATCATCTCGCCTGTCATCGTACCGATCATCCTGCCGATCAGAGTAACCTGCGGCCACCAAGTTATTGTCATCGTAGCTGCGGTTCTTCCTTCTCTTGTTGCGATCCCTTCGACCACCCGAATCGTGCTTCGGCTGGTCGTCCTCTTCGTCGTCCACTGCGCTCGTCGTGGCTTTCGAACGTTGTCTTCGCCATCGGCCCAGCGGTTGGCGATTTCCATTAACTTGGTTATGGTTTTCGGCTTCTTGCGCCCAAGTTCTTCTATATAGCTTTCACGTCGGATGCCATCACTGAAGGCGTCGATCGCTCTGTCGACGAATACGTCTTCCGCGGCGTTCGGGAGCTTGGTGAATCTCCCGATGTATGCACGCATCGACTCCTTCCGCTTTTGCCGACAATGCCGTAATTCCTCGATCCCGACGGGCCTTTTGTAGGTTGCTTGGAAGTTGGCGACGAAGGCTTCTACTAGGTCGTCCCATGACTTAATGGAACCCTTTGGCAGACCTCTGAGCCAGGCTCGCGCAGAGTCCTTTAGGTAAAGCTGTAGGCACTGCATTGCTGCTATCTGGTTCCCTTTTTGCAGAATTACTGTCTGCAGATAGTCCTCTATCCAGGACCTCGGCTCCTGCTGCCCATCATATTTGGCGGCGTCGGTAGGGGTGGGTTTGAACTTCTTAGGTGGCATCACCTCCCGAATTTTGTAGCTTAAACAATCGCCCCCCCTAAGTTCGCCGTCGTTCTCCTGGGTCTCATCCGAAGAATCGCTGTCGAATTCCTCTCTGAGGGCACGTCGTCGCCTTGCTTTGTCGATCCTACTCTGAGTAATTTCATCCCGAGCGTCTCTTGCGTGATGCTTTGAGCCGCCGGCCCGCAACGTGGTCTTCTCCTTCCGTGGAACTAGATTGTCTCCTAATATCGCGAGACTTTCTAAGGCGCCACGGTGAGCTCGAGCCATGGATCCTTCGGGACGCTGATTAATGAGGTATGCTGCAAGGTTGGCTGTTGCTCCCGCAAAGGTTTTTGGCCGTGGCATGCCCGCGGTGTCCGTAGTCATAAAGGACTTCGTCAGGTTTGACGTTATCTCCCTTGCATCATCTTCCGAAAGCCTGGACATTCTTGATCGATGTTTGCCTCCTCCGTGGGTACTTCGAGAGGCGCTTCCCTGCGAGCCCCTCCGTCGCTCGCTGGATCGGTCTGCCGCAGACAGGCGTCTCTCGAGGGTGGCTTGCTCCTTAGATAGGCGCTCCCGATTTTTCTCCAATATGGAGCGGTAAGCATTGAGAGTGCCAACCGTGGTTCCCGCCGGAAGCGGTGTGTTATTAAGCACGGCTGCCTTGGCTGCTGCCCACTCCTCCTCTGTGATGGTGTGGTTGCTGTTGTTGTTGCTGGCGCTGTTTTCAAAACTAGCTCGCCTGCTGGAACGGGGGGTGCGATCTTCGTCTCCCCTGTTAGCGACATAAACTTGGAGGGGCGCCACTCTTCGGGTGTCTCCTTGGGTGATGCTGCCGATGATGTCCTCTCCCGATGAATAGTAGGCATTGCAGATGAACGGCGTGTCGCTTGACCCCAGTCCGTGCCTGGTGTCGCAGTTCATGCAGTAGTACGAGGTTAGCTCCGAGGACACGGGATCATCGGATCCGACCGACATAGAGGATGCCGAACGGGGAGTCGAAGGCGCGGACGGACTCGACGGGCTTATCAGGCCAGCCGAAAGGTCGAGTGATGACGACGTGCTCGGACTCGTCGATCTGGAGATGGGAGATTCTAGCAGCCGAAGAATTCCTTCTGAGTTGACGTTGTAGTGGACGCTCCCGAAAGCCATCTCCATGTTGCCTTGTAGACCGGAGAAAGTCGAGCGAGTTGAATCGCTGTGTGGGGTGAATTCGTAGGAGCCGAAACGAATCGGGCTTCCCAGACGAGGCGATGACGGTGTTGATGAAGCTGCCGATGACATGACGGGTTCAGCCGATGTCCGATCTTGTGCCGACAGGGTTCCCACAGACGGCGCCAATTGTCGAGGGTACTCCTCGCCAATGCCCTCCGATAGGGGCTTAGGGTTGATGGAATCCTGCAAGCTGACACGTGACATCGGTTCACAGACAAGTGGGGAGAGCGATTTACCCAGGTTCAGGGCCCTCGATGAGGTAAAACCCTTACGTCCTGCCTGCCTGTTCTTAATTATGATGATAATGGGTTACAATGGGGTGCCGAATAGTTCGGCTAAGATCTCGTCGAGATGGTTATTGCTAAGGCGACCTAGCTCTAAGCTTTTGCTGGCTAAGATTGCTAAGATTGATTGTGTCCCTCGGCAGCCCCTCTCCTGGCCTTTATATAGGAGGCCAGGTCTCAAGAGGTCTCACCGAGCACGACTAGGTTTACAGTAGTTTTAGATCCGATCTTTCCTTGTTCGATCGCTTCCTTGTCTTGCCTGTCAAGGAACCTTCTGGTGCACCGTCCTAGAGGCCCATCTCGCCTTCAAGTGTCTTCATGGGCCTCCAATTAGTCAATACAGGATAGGGTAATGTGGGTTACCCGAAGGGTAGTGCCCACGTCATTCATATTGACATTTACTGGGCTTCCGGGTCTTGAAAACTTCTGGTCGTAGGCCTCCAAATATCTTCGAGTATCTTATTCGGCAGGCCCATTGGGAATGCGTATATCAGTAGCCCCCGAGATTTTGTTTGAATCGTAGAATCAAGCAAAATCTTTGATGTAGAATCAGATCATATCTTTACATACCGATGAGTCGAATATTTCTGTTTAACGTCTATTTTGTACAGAGATGCTGATAAATGGGGATGGTTCATCTGACGAATCAGGTACCGGTTAACTGCTCTTGTGGCAAACCCGCATAAACCTACTTCAAACTCAATTCTCTGGACTTAAACTCGGGATACTGGCGTAATTCGACACGTGCCGCTTAAGGACTTATCGTGAACTGAATTCCATTTATATTTTATCGAGTACCTAACGCGTCCGCTAGGATTTTTCTTCTGGTCTGTTGACATGGATAAAGTAGTAGAGCGCATTCGGGTGCGATACCACGCCACACAGGACGGATCCTAGGGACTTACCTTCGTAAAATATTACGGCATTTAGAGTTTTTACCGCGGCGGACGCGCTCTGAGAATATATTGTTGAGTTCCTTTGCCGGCTGCTGGAATGGTGTATTTACTCAAGTCATATGATGACATAATATCTTGATCTACCGATGGGAGTATCTGACGAAGATATAAGATGAAAATCATTTCGATTGTAATTGTATATTGTCTTGATATCTGATCTTTCTTCTTTCTCATATTTCATCGGGTGTGCGACCAGCGCTTCCGATGGGAGTAGCCCCCGGGGCTACAACCAAGTGTTTGCACTTCGTTGTAGGCTCATCTTTTGCTATTTTGATCAACTCTTTATTTTTATTTTTCACCGTATTCTCTTATCAGAAGTATATACAATGCTTCTGATAAGAGTAGCCCCCGAGCATATGGATAGATTCTTGTATTTGATCATAGGCTCCCGACGTTTCTTTGTTGGAGGAGTCGAAGATTTATTGTCGCTATCTTTTAATGAAAAACACTCGAAGCTTTCTCGAATGACGTCGATGCTGACGATAGCCACGATACCCATATTGGAAAGCCACGACTCCTGTCATCTCACTGTGTTGTGGGTCCGAAGCTCTGCGCGATTGATACATCGCGCAAGTGTTGGACACATGTCCTCCATAATTTCAGGCATGCGCCGGGTAACTTCTGTCCAGTAATTTCAGAATGATAAGACTTTTTTACCCTTTGGACACACGTAGGGCTGAAAACTCTCCCTCTTTTCATCCAACGGCCAAATGTACCGTCTTCTCTCGATAAATTCACCTCTTATTCTTCATTTATCCCCTTCGCTGCGCCGCACATCTCTCTCTGCCATTGCTGCTTCTCGAGCTCCTCGCGCACTCGCTCTCTTGCTGCCGCTGCTTCCTTTCGCAATCTTCCGCATGCCTCCGCGCACCAAACGCTGCACTTCTCATGCCTCTCGCGCATATGGTAAGTTTTTCCCGGTGTCTTATTTTTAGCCCGCAAAAACCCATATCAAGTCCCATATACCCTCATATAGCTAGATATACTAGGTATACTCATTGTTCCTATCAGCCGATGTGGCCGGAATATTTTACCCATGTATTTTCGGTTTTCAGCATACACGGTTGTCTGCGCGTCTGACAACTGTACAATATAGACTTAAAGGGGCCATACGAGCTACTCTAGGGCTTGCACTTATGTCTTTTTATTCACTTTTAATTAATATGCCTCTAGTTACGAAGAGGTATGAAGCGATCTTGGCCATTCAGCAAGGGGGACACCCAAGCAACAGTGATGTTGATCTACTCTCAGTTTGGACAAATCTATTTTACGAGGACCCCTCCCTGCAGCATCTGGTCTACTAGCCGTGTGTTTGGTTGATGACTATAGGGATGGGATGGGATGATCCTTCTTTTGCTTGTGTGTTGTAGATTGGGTGGATGGGATGATCCATCGGAGTGGGATATTCCCTAAGAAAGATAGATCAACTGGACCACCCAAAACGGCCGAGCAGCTGATCCCATTTTTCCTAAATGTTGTGTTCCTCCTCTAATTTTCCCCTTTATGTCTGAAACCATTCTCCGCCGCCAGGTCGTTGCCGCCGTCTCATCTCTGCCGAACCTTCATTGTCACCGGAGTGGCCAAGACCCGCCGCCAACCGCTATCTGCTCGCTCCTTCAAGCTCTCCGCCTACACACCTAGACCGATCTACCGAAGCCGTGGCCAAGACTACCACCGGTTCCTCCAACGCTACCTCCCCCATCCATTCCAACGTCGAGCGTATCGTGCTGCCCCATCTAAGCCTCGCAATGGTCTCCACTCTAGCCTCGCGCTGCTCCCATCGAAGCCTGGTCGGGGCTGCCCCTGGCCTTGCGCTGCCTCCACCGATGCTTGTCCCTGGTCTAAGCCAATTGGAGATGCTGTCGAGGTCGGTCTTCCTCGCGGATGCCAGAGAGTTTGGTCTTCCTCGTAGTGGCCAGCATGATCGTCCAGCCTGGCCGTGGTCGCCTCCGCCATCGATATCGTTTCCCATTTTGTTTAGGCTAATTTCATTTAGACACAGCTATCAAGTTGCTATTAAATACTACTAGTCAACAACCCGTGCATTGCACGGGGCTAGTTCATTAGATATGGCAGGTTGTTTTAGTTACATTGTTCCAAAAGAATCAGTTTAAAACACCATAGTTCGCTTATGCGGCTGGCACGCTGGAATACTTTTATGGGATTTCTATTTTCGTGCCCTCGGTTCCTTAGTTGTGCTCAGTTTTTCCCAGCTCCTTAGTTTTTCCTCAGTTTTCCCCAAGACCTTGTCTGAAACCATCACAGATGCTGTAACGGCCGGTTGCCTGACGGTTGACCGTTATCTTCGACTAGTGGGGCCACGTAGAGCCCGCAAAGACACGTCGGACCATCCATCTTTGTTTGACCGTAAGCATCGCTGTATCCCCGACCAAAACACGCACGAGTGGGGCTTCGGTATATCGAATGACAAGTGGGCCATGGCGCTGATACAAGGGGCAATACACGGGTAGGAATAGATTTTTAAACGGAGCTCTACGGCGATGGCACGGAGGAGGTGGCCTCGCGGAGTGCCGAGATGAGATCGACGTCCACAAAGAACTGCATGAGGCGAGACCGGACGCATTAGATAGATATGAACTAGACGCGTTTAACCATGCAAAGAAGAGAAGAAATGGTCAACGACATCGACGACTACCTCAAAACTTTGATCGACCGTGTCCGACACGAACGCGAGCAATGTAGAGAAAACTAGTGTCTCTCCTTTCCGGCGTGTATAGATGGGTGCTAGAAGAGTGTGGTGGCGAAGGGAAAGACCTCGCGGTGGTCCGTGGCGTCCAACATAGCGGGGCGGCGTGGCCGTGCCCACATCGGCGTGGATGCATGTTCGGCATTGGCATCAGCATGTACGTTCGGCATTGGCCTCGGTGGTATCTCTGGTGTGTCAGTGATCGAATGAGGGGACGGGATTGAGGGTGCATCCCGATGGTGACCTAGCAGTGGCATCGAGCATAGCCGTTCTGACCATGCCGATATCGGCATCGGCAAAGTTTGGAGGCTGTGGTGCTCGAATCAAGGAGGGATTTGTTTCTTGTATGCCAAAAGTGATTTGAAACAAGTTTCGTGTTGAAGGTTAGGTAACGAAAGTTTGTAACTAAGCCCAAAATTATACTAGCGCCATGGTGAGGTTCTTTTTGATAGAGCTATACGGTTGGGCAAACTTTTTTGACACTTTTTAGATAGGGTTCCTTGTTGTTACACGTATGGCATCATGTATGGCAAATTTGGGATCATTTGGAGATGTTCGAAAAAATCACTTTGCTTAAACGCATGCCGTTTCGTCTCCATCGAAACCAGCTTTTCTAACAAGGTGATTTATTCTACCTCCTCTAAATGACCTCAAATTTCATACAGCTGATCTTCTATACATAGATAGATAGATTGTTTCGTTTTTATATTTTTCGAACTTTTTATTTCCCTTTATAATATCCAATTGATTTTCAGGTCAAAACCTCGAAAAACAAGCATCATGTATGGCATCATTTTAGCCATATATTTCAAATTTTTTGAAACTTTCCCTTTTAGATATTCCTTGTTGTTATAGATATGGCATAATGTATGCCAAATTTGGTTAGGTCTCACTTGAAACCAGCTTTTGTAACAAGTTAGGTTTTTTCGACCTTCTCAAAAGGGATTTTTTTCTACCTTCTCTAAATGACCTCAAAAATCATACGGACGATCTTCTATACAAAGATAGGTAGATTGTTTCGTTTTTACATTTTTTGAACTTTTATTTCCCTTTATAATACCCATTTGTTTTCGGGTCAAAACCTCGAAAGTTAACATAACTAGATGGTGAACCCTTCCAAACTTCAAATACGAGAGATAGATAGATTGGTTCGTTTATCATTTTTACCATGAATAGTAATGGCTACAAGAAATCGGTGATGGTCTATCATTTTTTGCGTGAAAAGTAATGGATACAACAAATCGGTGATGGTTTATCATTTTTTGCGTGAAAATTAATGGCTACAACAAATTGGTGATGGTTTATCATTTGGGATTTTCGTGAAAATTAATGGCTACAACAAATCGGTGACGGTTTATCATTTTTTGCGTGAAAATTTATGGCTACAACAAATCGGTGATGGTTTATCATTTTTTGCGTGAAAAGTAATGCCTAAAAGAGTTTATAATTTTTAGCGCGTGAAAATAAATACGAGAAAACCGCCCTTTAGCATACTTAGAGAGTGGAAGGTAACCGCCGACGAGAGAGAGAGGGGTTATCCTGCCCGTTAGATCATACGATCAACGGTCGGCGGGCACGATCCGCGTGACATGGGCTAGACCAATCGGGGCAATGTTGCACGTGTGAGAGAATTTGTGGAGGGAGAGGGCAAAGCTGAGTAGTATCAAGAAACCAAGGGCACCTATGTAATAAACGGACTAAGGGATTCAAATATGAGATTTAAAAAATGGAAAATGCGTGTTTTGTAGAATAAAACCCATCTTGGCCTATCTCAAACTATTTGCAATACAAATATACATGAGTGTGAGAATTGTGGCCTCATTTAGACAAAGTATGTTTTGGGGAAAGTTATTTTGGGAAGGGCTTATTGTGGAAAACCATGCACCTTCATAGCTACTAGGTGATTTGAGAAGGCCTTTGAGAAGTGGCAATTTGTGGTAAAACTTGATTTATCTATGACTTATCTATATTTTGAGAACTGGCAATTTGTGGTGAAGACTCCATGAGTATGTGCCACTATTTTTCGGAATTTTTGCACATTAAATGACTCATTTAACTAGTTAATCCCATTTGTTGACTCGTCCGTTGACCAGCTACTTGAGGGTAAAACTGAGCATATTGCACTAGCCAGTATTAGCACTCAAGGGGAAAACCGAGCACACAAAAAATGCTAGTATAATGCTCGAGGTTATACCTGAGTATATCTAAATTTCCAGGGTTAGACTCGAGGACGCGTGTTGCGGTGCGAAATGAAAGACGTGCAATATTTGACGCGTAGACGCCGGTCGCGGTGCGAGAAGTCGAAGACGTGCAATCGTGGACGCGTGGCGCATTGCGAAGTCCAAGACGTGCAGACGTGCAGCGGTGGACGCGTAAGACGCGGGTCGCATTAACCACCCCTTGCCTTTATAGACGCCTCCTCCCACTATCTCTGTCACTCTCACTCGCCTACGCAACGCCGCCTCTCTCACGTCCCATCATCTTCTCCAAAGCAAAAAACCCTCTCCCTCTCCCTCTCCTCTGCCGGCGAGATGGACAAGGAGAATGCCAATCCCATCGTCCACGGCGCCGTCGGCTCCAAGCGCGACGCCTCCCTCTTCGACGCCGTCCCCTCAACGGATGTCGCCGCCATCCCCTCAACGGACGTCGCCGCCGCCTCCGCCGGTGCATCGGAGGCTGCTGCCGCCGGTCGCGGTCAGATCCCGCTGGGATGGGACCCCTACAAGCCGGTGCCGTACGTCCCGCCCCCGAACCGCTACGACACCTCCATAGAGGATCCATGGAACGAGGTAACTACGGTTTGCTTCCTTTTTTGTTCCCCATTCCTTTTTGAACCCTATTTGTGCTGGTGTAGATGGATCTCGTGGATGGATGAGTATTGGGCTAATATTTGCGCCGATTTTATTCCATTTTGCTTTGATCCCTCCTTGATTTCGTTCAAGATTTGGGTTTCGGCCGTTCGGTTAATTTATGCAAGTAATAATAGGATCTCAATCGGTTAATTTATGCAAGTAATCATAGGATCTCAATCGGTTATTTTATGCACGAATCAAAAGATATCAACCGTTTAATTTTGCAAATAATCTGGAATGTGTTCAAGTTCAGATCTGGAATCTGTTTCTTTGCCTATGATGAATCGGTGGGCACGGATTTGTATAGGGAGGGTTCGGCGAACCATTTCGTGTACAAATCTGTTGTGCATGAGCTTTGGTTCGCTTACACCGTCCCTCGTAGACATATAATCGTGTCCACTCTAACCGAGGCTGCCTCTCGTTTTTTCTAACTTTGTTATCATGCACGTTTGCAACTCATTCACTAATAAATTCCCGTTTGATATGGATCAGGCTGTCGCGGCGGCGACGTCGGCGGCGACGACGAGCACCATGACGTCAAGACTCGCCAGGTGCTGCGGAGGCTGCAGGTCGGCCAGTATGTCTCCTACCTCGACGTCGCCAAGGGTGTCTACAGGTGCCCCTTCTGCACTAGGAGGCTCGGCGGCACTGACTTCAACTGCGTCCTCACGCATGCCGAGAACATCGGCCACACCAACCCCAAGGTCGGCGCGTCGGTGAACCCCAACTCCTTCCGCGCCAAGCACTTGGCGCTCGGCATGCACCTCCGCAGCATCCGAGCGGGTGGAGATCTCCGGCGGGCGCATGCCTCCGCTCAAGCCCAAGGCTCCCAAGGGGAGCAACAAGTGGAGGCGAGGCGGATGGGGTAGGCGGAGTCCTGGACGTGTGCTTCGCTGCTGCCTCCTCCATTTTGTTGTTGGGATCCCTTTGTTGTTAGCTAGGGATCCCTCGTTGTTATGTTGTTAGTATGATGGTGTTGTACTGCTGTGAAGAACCTCGAACCCTACTATGTTTGGCTGCTGAATGCAGCTTATTATCTATATTATCTATCCCTATTCTACTATATGACCTTGTGAATTTATCGTACATTCCCTGTAGATTTGCTTCTAGATTTAACTACATACATATGGACCGGATGGAGTACTAGATTGGGCTCCCTACTAGATTTGTCTGCCATATTGGGAAAACAACCAGGGCCAAAAGGCACAAATAATAATTGAAGAAAGACAGAAATGCAAGCTTCTCTAGATTTGATACTAATTATGTGAAAAAAGGCGAGAGAGAAGGAGGCGGAAAAGGTACTCTTAAAAGGGAAATGCCAATGGCCAGAGAGACAAAACCCAGCTCCTCGCTCACGTGCAACCAAACGCTATCTCGTCCTGTCCCACGCGGTCCCTTTCTACCAGCCCCACGCGACGCGGGCCCACACGACGCGGCCCCACACGTCAGCACGGAGCGGTCAACTTAACGGGAATCCTGCCGTCTGAGCTGCCTTCTGCGGGTTTCAAACAAGCACTTGGGGAAAACTGAGGAAAAACTAAGGAGCTGGGGAAAACTGAGCACAACTAAGGAACGGAGGGCACGAAAATAGAAATCCCTACTTTTATATTCTTTTGAAGTGGAGCAAAAAAACGTAAAAGTTAAAACTAAGTTTCCAATGTTGTTATCGAATAGGCAGTACAAATCCTCTAAGAGACAACTAATTTGCGAGTAAGTGACATTCCAAACATTCAGGCCGTTTCATCTAGTTATTTTTAATATATTCTTCCTATTACTTATTCCTAATCAAGCATGGGATAATTTCAAACGATTTGTAGTCTCATTTTATAAACTAATGTATAGTTTTAGTTCCAAACAACGACCTTAGTCTACTGGATACACTCGATGAAACCAAAGGTTAAGTTTGCGCACACCAAAGTTACAATTTTCCTAACTTGATATAAGAACTTCAGAGGTTCTGGATGTAAGAGTAGTGTTTTATATTAATCCATATGATTTCAATAATGTGAAAAGAGATTTTTTTTTAAATCATATGTGATGAGATGTGGAGACCTTCAGAAGTTGAAAATGCAGAAATATACAATATAATCTCTGTCTTGTTCAAGGATAATATTCATAGAGGCATAAGAAAATTCCTTGCCCGTAAATGTTATTATATTACAGTAGGGTACTCTTCTACTTGTTCAGATAAAAAAGAAAGGAAAGTTTTCCCAAGGATTACATATATAAGAAACATTCTAATCACTACCTAGTGCAATGCAATCATTACAGAAAATACAGATAATAACCCTGCAAATCAAACAACCCTGCTATGATTAGTCTAAAAGTCCTATGTGGATCCTTATAATCAAAGAGATCATCACACATCCATCTATCATTCCCCGATGTCTAGTATTATATTGTCCTACAACATTATTCTTATTTCCACTACGGCCATATATTTACGAACCAACTTAAAGCCATTCCCCAATCTTCCATTATTGTGTTATTTTGGTGCATGCTCTTCTCGCTGGTGACACCCAATCCGATATTACTTCCGATTTTCTTTTCACAAAAATCCTTGAGTTGTCTGTGCAAATCCTAAATAACTCTAGGTGTGGCCATGCTTATTTCACAATATAATTGTACAACTATACCGAAAAAGGAAGGGAGATACCACCCTACTTTTAAGTTTGTTATTCCTCTAATCCAAGATATATGCAAAATTTGAGCCAGGATTGCAACTAAGTACTAAATATAGTGATTTCATAACTTACAGATTTAGAGAAAAATTAAAGCAAATAGTATCCCATCAATGAATTGATATGCATACATATGTAAGTCGACTTGCTTCCAAGTGTATCAGCCTTTCAAGATCAATGCAAAAATATGTCAGTTGGTTTGACAACATTCAGTAGTAGAGCAAATGATAAGTTGTATTCTTGCTGATAATCAAAATTATCCATGTAGTCTACTTGAATCCTATTTTATATGGTTAATCTACGACATAGTTTTTCCACCATCAATAATATAATCGTGTTTTGAATGCCTATGCACTTTGAAAACGTTCTCCGTTGGCTCTGAAAGAGCTAAATGGGTAGTACATGTGACAAAATTTCTCCCTTGTAGAGCTAGTAGGTATGTAAATTCTTGTCTAAGCATCCAGATCAATTCTGGGGTCTAATATGTTTATAAGTCACAGTGTCTAGGACCTGGTCATCCATAATCAAAAACACACGTAATGGCTGAGCATAAATTATGACACCATTATGAGAGAAAACCAACAGGAGAGTAATCAAGTGAAAAATCAGTCACTCCTAATTGCTCCTACAATCCAAGACCAAGCCAGCTGATCGTCCCAGATTTAATCCTTGGTAAATCCACTGCCCGTGAAGCAATTAATCGATGGTGGTGGAGCTACTCATGAAACAGATTGAAAGTGAAAGTTGAATTCTTACCTGAGATCGGCTGACTACTCCCAAGCGAAGTCCAGCGCTACGGTAGTTCACAGAAGTAGTTGGATGCACGATCTTGGCGCTGGCCGATCTTGACGTTGGTCGCCTCTGTTGTTCAGATGATGCTACGCGGGAGGTTGAACGATTGGTAGAAGCGATGGAAGTCAGGAGGCGGAGGAGACGGCGGCGGTCAAACTTTTCCCGTCCAGATTGAGAAAGCAGCAGCCGAACTTTTCCCATACTTGCACGATCGGTAGAGGCGACGGAACGCAGGAGGCGGAGGAGATGTCGGCGGTCGAACTTGCAGATCGGGGAAGCTGCAGCCGAACTTATCCCCTACAGATCGAGAATGCCACGTCGATTAGAGACGATGGTACGGTCTTCGTTTTTTCCTCTTTCACGGAAGCACAGAGAAAAGGGAGGAGTCGGGCTTCACATAAGGTGGGGCAGCGCGACTAATTTGTTTCTGATTATCCGACGGCTAAATACGTACGGTAAAATAGATCGGATGGACTACATTGTTTAACATCTAGGATTAGTCTGGTGCTTTGTTGGGAGTCTCCTGCGTTGCAACGGGATGAAAAGATAACCTTTCGAAAAAAACGTGGGCACAATCCAAATTTTGATGTAAACTCGGTCGACCTGAATAACCGCAAAATCAGTTTTTCCTTTCGTCTTAACTTTAGTTTTTATTCATTTTATTTGATCTACTCTCACATACATTGAATTGCTTCAACTCACATTGTGTAGCATATTACCCAAGCAGCATGATTAGCTCGATCGTCCACTCTCACAAAATTCCACACACGCCTACTTAAATGGTAAGAAAAAATAGTATGTGCAGCCCTGACCAAAGGGTGAGCATAATCATAATGAGGCCTTGCGTCTAATATCGTAAGTCTGTTTTATTTCACGCATGATTCATGCTGATACTTACTACCAAGATAAATTTGTTTAATTTGACGTGTGACTCATCTTGACACTTACTGCCAAGAAAAATATGTCTAATTTGACATATGACTCATCCTAATACTTACTGCCAAGATGGTAAAATGTCATCTTGTACATTAACTTGACAATTAAGTATAGTATATTATTGAATATACTACCTCCGTCAGGCTTGTCTGAGATTTGTCAAAAATTGGATGTATCTAGATATTACTTGATGTTTAAATATATCGTAATTTAGATAAATTTTAGATAACTTTCGTGGGACGGAGGGAGTATATCTATGCATAGCTGGGAACCAATGCTTACAGGACAAGAATTCAAATCATTTGCATGCATTTTTTGAAAGTGTGTAAAATTTCCATTAAATTTTACTGACATAGCAAGCAACAACAGCCATACCTCTGCCCCTACTGTATTGTATTTTTCTTAGTTAGTAGCAGCACCATTTGCTTGTTATCCTAAATCAATTTATCGACTTGATTCCTTCTGCGTGACCAATAACGATGGACAAATCAATTACCAGAGTGGTTGTAGTGAAAATTCTTTTCGAGCTTGGACCTGGAGCAGTGAAGATGGATAATGGTAGAGCTTCAATTGGTGTGAAGCACACTGCCCGTGTACATGGCCAGGAGCTGCACCGCGGCGACAATTCGGCTGGTGTGCGGTTCTTCATCGTGTCTTCTAGGAACCCACCTCAAGCACTGGTAGGCAGTCGCACAACACCACACACGGTGCCTGCTGCTGGATCGATGGCAGCTTCATGAACACAGACATGATTCGCACATGGAGGAGCCTGCTGAATTGCTGACGTGTGGCCACGTTGTTTGCTTCTCTGCTAGTATGCTGTTGCGAAGCTACAACATTGCTACCCCTAGAGCGGTAACATACGCGATGTCCTCATCCACCACACCCCTCGCGCCGTTCTGCGCAGTCGTTGTACGTGCAAAGCTGCAAACGGACCGACGCCGAGCTATTTGTCTAACCGTCTCGCCACGAGGCCTCGCGGATGCTGTCCTCTATGTCCCATTGCTACTCGCAGCTGTGCACCACACGGTGTGGCAGTGGTAGTGACCGTCAAGTCCTCCTCGTCCAGGTTGTCGTCTTCCGTGGCCGCGTCGCCTCATGGTGGGGCTAGGAGGAGGCCAGGGTACCAGCGAGAGAATAGCTCGCGGGCCCACGGCAGCAAGCGCGGGCGGCGCCGGCTGGCTGTATATATGGGCGTTGATCGATCGCCCGGGCGTCACCATACCAACGAGAGAAGAGCTCGTCCTAGATCGATCGGCCTATCCCCGTCTCCTTGCGACCCTTCTGCGCGTAGCGGTGGTTTCTCTGTATATGTAGGGAGTCAGGGGTAGCACGTATACGTATCCTTTACGAACACAACCGGATCGGGCGAACGGGCGCGGCAGGGAGAACACGCCCTCGTGGATAGACAATATTGACGAAACGTTTTCTTTTGATTGACTTGGCGGTGGCAATGCTGTAATTCGAACGAAGATTAGGGGTAAGAAAAAACGGACCAACAAGAAGCTCTTTTGCTTTTATTATTAGGTATAGATAAGATGCTAAGAGCAGGTCTAACGGGCCCCTTATTTCTCTGTCCCGGTATAACGCGAGTTTTTCGCCCGTATCCCAAAAGTGCGTCTTGCTGAACCATTTCGTCTAGCAGACCCCGTATTTCACCCTGTATTTTTAAAAATTAAAACCCCGGGAAAATTAAACCATAGTTCATTCATTGATCATACACTGGATCATACATATACATAGCGATCTACTGCGATCCTAGCTACTCGAGGATGATGAATGGCACGAAAGGTCCCCTGGCGGCAGCCTCCTCCTCTGCCCTGGCGGCAGCCTCCTCCCCCCCTGGCGGCAGCCTCCTTCGCATGGAATTCCGCCACGGCGGCGATGGCCGCCGCCTCCTCCTCTGCCTCCGCCCGAGCTTTCTCGGCGGCATCCGCCTCGGATTCGGCCACCGCACGCCGGAAGGCCGCGTCCTCCTCCGCCGCCTCCTCTTCCTCCTCGCCGCCTCCGCTTCCTCCGCCGCTGGTGCTGCCGATGGTCGCCCTCCATGCCGCCTTCGCCGCGCGTCGCGCGCTGCCACTCGGCGAGCCACTTCTCGAAGGCTTCGCCGCTCACTCGGCTTGAGCGGCGGGTCTTGCCGGTACCACCGCCCACCCGCGGCGTACTCCCGGAGCGGATCCGGCACGTACAGCCGCGCCGGCGTGCACGGCACGCCGCACGCGCGGCTCCCCGCGGCGGAGCGCTTGCACTTGAGCCGCCAGGCTTCCTCCACGGTGTCCGGCGAGCGGGATCGCTTCGATCCGCTCGCCGGCGAGGCGCTACTACGGCGGCGGGAGTCCATGCAGGTGGCGGCGGGTGGAATGCGGCGCGGGGGAGCGACTAATTGCTCGCCGGAGCAGGAGGAGGAGGCGGCGGCGCACGGCGGAGCTAGGGTTGCGAGTGAGGGGTTAACCCCTCACTCGCACCTGCGCCCGGTATAAGTAGGGGGCGGAGGGGCCAATTTCCTGGGCCCCGTATTCCGCCGAAACGGGGCGGCCCGAATACGGGGCGTGCTAGACGGTCCAAACCGCGCCTGCCCCGTATCTCGCCGGAATTTTACGGGGTGGGCGGGTTATAAGGGGCCTGTTAGACATGCTCTAAAGAAAGATCATCCCATCCCCTCAAATACTTAGAACCAATTAGAAAATGTGACCGAATTTGCACCATACATCCATCAAACTGTGGACCATCTCATCCAATATATTTGTCCACAAACTAAACGGCACGCTAGAACATAGCACCTGCGTACCCACTCTTGACTCATCTACAGTTCGTCACCGTCTACAGTTTGTAGGGAGATAAGGTCCATGTGTGTACTGCTGTACTGGTGCCTGTAGAAGCATTTCAAATGTAGTGCACCCCTCTTGAATACTGCATGCAATGTTACAAAGACTACGTACCTAATGACATCCTTCTTTCCTACGGGGATCGTCTTGTACTGATTAATTCAGTTCTTACTAGTTTACCAATGTTTATGCTATCCTTCTTTCAGTTACCTAAAGGGGTACGGAAGAGGTTAGATTTTTTCCGATCACGTTTCTTCTGGCAATGTGAGGAAAATAAGAAGAAATATAGGTTAACCAAGGGGAACTTAATTTGTAGACCTAAAGACCAAGGTGGTTTGGGTATTAAAGTTTTAGAGATTAAAAATTCCTGCCTTCTTAGTAAATGGATTTTTAAACTCCTTTCTGAAGAGGGATTGTGGCAACAACTGCTAAGAAATAAGTACCTATCACAAAAAACTCTCGCTGAAGTTGAAAGTAAACCGACTGATTCATCTTTCTGGAAGGGATTAATGAAAATAAAAGGGTTTTTTTTAGTAGAGGTAAATTTGTAGTAGGTTCTGGAGAAGGTGTGCGTTTTTGGGAGGATATTTGGCTTGGTGATGAGGCACTTGCAACCCAGTATCCGCAACTATATAATATTGTCCACCATAAACATGATACTGTGGCAACTGTTATGGGATCAACTCCTTTAAATATTGGTTTTCGGAGAAGACTCATTGGGGATAAGTGGGATCAATGGACACACCTCTGTCAACGCTTAATGATGATAAATTTAAATGATGATATTGATAAATTTGTTTGGGGTCTAACTTCCACAGGGAAATTCACGGTTAAATCGATGTATAATGATATGTTAAATGTTCACACAAGATATCTCCGCAAGAATCTTTGGAAAATAAAATCCCACTGAAAATAAAAATCTTTATGTGGTTCCTTAGTAAGAAAGTTTTGTTAACCCGTGATAATTTAGCAAAGAGGAATTGGAATGGAAATACGAAATGTTCTTTTTGTGATGCCGAGGAATCAGTTGAACATTTGTTTATTTCTTGTCTGTTTGCTAAACTTATTTGGCGGGCTCTTTTCGCTGCGTATAATATTTCACCTCCATCCAATATAACAAATATGTTTGGAAATTGGCTTAATGGAGTTGACAAAGATGATAAGGCTAGAATTCACATTAGCGTTTCGGCCTTATGTTGGTCAATTTGGAATTGCAGGAATGATATGGTTTTTAACAAAAAAGACTCTACCAATTTTTTGCAGGTTATCCACACTATGGTCCACTGAATGCAACCGCCTTCGTATGGTTGCCCAGGATATCTTCAACTAGGCTACTTGGCGGCATGTTAAGAGATTACATGATGCTTAGATTGCTTAGTACTTTCTTATTTTTCCGATGGTTGATTTTTGTATCGACCCTCGCTGATCCGTGAGTTGTAAACTTTGAATTTGGAATGTTTTAATAAAAGGCTGTGTGCATCAACGGATGCAGAGGCCAGGGCACACCCCATGTCGAAAAAAAAACGTACCTAATAACATTGTGCCCACCAAGCCGTTTTAAAGATGATACGCATCACATTAGCTGAATACGAACCGGTCAAGGTGCCAACCGCCGCTATCCCGTCGGCCGTCGGCACATCTCCGTCGGCTCGAGTTTCTGTGAAAGAAATTGTTAATACTATCCTATCAATCCTATTAACCTCTATTCCTTGATGTCGCATCTTTTTTTTTTTGAATTCCTAACAATTACTCTCTGCGGTCTCTTTTAATTGACTCGAATTTAGTATGAATTTGTACTAAATTTGAGTCAATGAAAAAGGAACAGAGAGAGTACTTATGTAAACTACAATGAGTAAGTAATATTAATCTTGAATTCAAATGAAAATAAAATGATTTTTTTCATTTTCTATTTAATATAGAATGATTAATATCTTTAAATCAATAAATCAGAATTTGACAAATAATATGTCTAAATCGATCAGAAAAATGAGAGAAATCCGAATATGACATCTATATCATATTTTGAACCTAACAATGATTTTTAAAAAAAAACATGAGCATTAGATCATGTATCTGTAGTTCAAATTTGCCAGACTTCCTACCGATTTAGTAGGAATTTGTCTTTTTCACGAGAGGTGGACTAAAATATTTAAGATATCCCGGTTGGGAAATTGTGAATTTAAGGTGGTCTAGTATTTTTTTAAAAATGGGTTGGTACCATTGTGAACGTTTAATTTGGTGGTTGCTTTAGAAAACACCCCATTTTTGGGAATCGAAAAATGGAAAATAGATTTTTGGTGCGACGAAAAGGAAATCTTCCTCCTACAACATTATTCGCCATCCGAACATGCACATGTGTGTATAATATGTGAACATTATCACAAACTATGCCACGAATCTAGCCATAACATTGGCCGTTCGGCCTGAAAGCCATGAAACATCGATCATGATAGCTCATTTCTGAGATGTTTTTTTTTTGAGATATTTGCAATATTCCAAGTTTGATATTTTTCCTTTTATCTATGTCACATATTATGACACCACACGATGGTGTTTCATTGTTTTGATCGTTTTTGAATTTCTTATGCCTGATTCAAACTATGGTCAAAACGGCGGGCATGGAAATTCTAAGCTCGGGGATGAGCCTCGCTAAACTTGCAATCAATCTCTGATGAAATAGCATATTGTGAACCTAAAAATGATTTTTCGAAAAAATCATGAGAATTAGATCATGTACCTGTAGTTCAAATCCGACCGACTTCGTGCTCACTTGGTCGAAATTGTCTTTTTCACGAGGGCTGGACGGAATTGTTTCAGATACCCGGTTGGGAAATTGTGTATGTAAGGTGGTCTAGTATTTTTGAAAAATGGGATCGTACCATTGTGAAAGTGATGAGGATATCCCTACTACACTACTATCACCGTCATTGCAAGATGAAGACGATGCTGCTGTGAAGCTCAAGTTCAATGAAGTCAGGATTGGACCAATGACACGAGCTCGTGCGAAGCTACTTAAACAATAGGTGAATTTGTTCCTAATTGATACTTTGATCGATGAGAACTTTATACTACCTAAGTCCTATTACTTATGTATGATCAGGTATGAAGAAGGAGCAAGCATCGCGCGAGGAGGCGAGGAGCAGTTGGACAAGAAGCTGGACGTGAAGCTGGACATGGAGCTGGATATGAAGACATCCCATGGACGCACGAGGGAGTAGCGGGAGGCATGCGCGAGAGGAGGAGATGCAGTTCAGGTCGGCGCCAGGCCCGGTCAGACCGGCCGTGCCGCCGGGCCACCCGGCCCCAGCCCCGGTTCGACCGGCTTCCACGCCGGATCAGCCCGGTCCAAACCGGGCGCCATGCTTGTGCCAACCGGGCCACATCCAGTAAGCCTAGAAGCTTAGCCAGTTCCCACCTGGCGCCAGGTCTGGTTTCGACCGGCCTGACCCTTGTTGGGATACGTTGCATAGAAAACAAAAAATTTCCTACAGCGAGAACGCAATCCAAGCCAAGATGCAATCTAGAAGATGGGAGCAATGAGGGGATGAACGAGACTAACCCTTGAAGATTTCCAAAGCCTATAAGAGTAGGCTCTTATTGCTGCGGTAGACGATCACTTGCCGCTTGCAAAAGCGCGTAGAAGATCTTGATCACGGTGCCACGATCGGGCAGCACCTCCGTACTCGGTCACACGTTCGGTGTTGATGACGACGTCCTTCTCCCCGTTCCGGCGGGCAGCGGAAGTAGTAGATCCTCCTCGGAATCCCGGCAGCACGACGGCGTGGTGGCGGTGTCGATGGAGATCTCCGGCGGAGCTTCGCTAAGCATATGCGGGAGAAGTAGTGGAGGAGGGGTGCTAGGGTTTGGGGAGAGGGGGTGCCATGGGCGCCGGCCTCAAGGGGGCAGGGGTGGTGCGGCCAAGCCATGAGCTGCCCCCTCCCTCTCCTCCTCATTATATAGGTGGAACCCCAAGGGTTTGCCCAAAGTCTTTGAATAAGACCCCAACAGAAAAACTGCCTTATGGACGAAACCTAGAGGGACAGGGACTCTCCCCTTCCCCCTTTTCTTGGCCGGCCAAGGAGGTGGAGTCCACCATGGACTCCACCCTCCCACTTGGTTGGCTGGTTAGGGTTTGTGGAGTCCCTCCGGGACTCCTCCTTCCATAGTAATTTATTTCCGGATAATTCTAGAAACCACCTTCCATAAATTCACCGGATCATTTCCAAACTTGGAAAGTGACTTCCTATATATGAATCTTATTCTCCGGACCATTCCGGAACTCCTCGTGATGTCCTGGATCCCATCCGAGACTCCGAACAAAACTTCGAACTCCATTCCATATTCCATATCTACTTAAACGACATCAAACCTTAAGTGTGTCACCCTACGGTTCGCGAACTATGTAGACATGGTTGAGACTTCTCTCCGACCAATAACCAATAGCGGGATCGGGAGATCCATAATGGCTCCCACATATTCAACGATGACTTTAGTGATCGAATGAACCATTCACATACGATACCAATTCCCTTTGTCACGCAATATTTTACTTGTCCGAGGTTTGATCATCGGTATCACTCTATACCTTGTTCAACCTCGTCTCTCGACAAGTACTCTTTACTCGTACCGTGGTATGTGGTCTCTTATGAACTTATTCATATGCTTGCAAGACATTAGACGACATTCCACCGAGAGGGCCCGGAGTATATCTATCCGTCATCGGGATGGACAAATCCCACTGTTGATCCATATGCCTCAACTCATACTTTCCGGATACTTAATCCCTCCTTTATAACCACCCATTTACGCAGTGGCGTTTGATGTAATCAAAGTACCTTTCCGGTATAAGTGATTTATATGATCTCATGGTCATAAGGACTAGGTAACTATGTATTGAAAGCTTATAGCAAATAACTTAATGACGTGATCTTATGCTACGCTTAATTGGGTGTGTCCATTATATCATTCACATAATGACATAACCTTGTTATTAATAACATCCAATGTTCATGATCATGAAACGATGATCATCTATTAATCAACAAGCTAGTTATACAAGAGGCTTACTAGGGACTCCTTGTTGTTCACATAACACACATGTATCAATGTTTCGGTTAATACAATTATGGCATGGTATGTAAACATTACCATAAACTCAAAGATATTATAATAACCATTTTATTATTGCCTCTTGGGCATATCTCCAACGAGTCTCCCACTTGCACTAGAGTCAATAATCTAGTTTACATTTGTAAAGATATAACACCTTGGCCTTCCGGTGCTTTATCATGTTTTGCTCACGGGAGAGGTTTTAGTCAACGGATCTGACATCCTCAGAACCGTATGTATTTTGTAATTCATTTGCGTCTCAACGCATCACTCATTTCCAAATGAGTCGGCATTAAATATGTTTGGTCTTCTGGTGGAACCTTAATTCCACGGTCTGAAATATGTCACTAATATTGTCACACACAATATAGCTTCAAAGTTCTGACTCTGTCGGAACTACACCAAGTTCTAAAAGAACCTTTTGACTTAACATCCTTTGTCATTGTCAAAACAATGACATAATCTGCCTTCTTTTGTAAAATCCGTCACAATATTTAGAACTCTTCTAAATCTAGCATAGACAACTTCTAGCTCATTGTGCTACCTTTTAAACAACACTTAGTCTAATTTGAAATTGAAATTTTATTTTCATATGTGACAAAACAAATATCGGTGCAACACTTTACAGCGATTTGTTTGTCATTTCTTCATACAAAAACTATATATATATATTCTTGGTTCTTCTTAAGTACTCAAGAATATTCTTACTGTTTTTCAATGATCATCACATGAATCATTCTGGTATATGCTCCTAACTTTTAGAGCACAAGATATCTGATTATGTACATATTATTCATGATCTAAAATCACTCATGTGTTTTTACTCATCGAGTGTCAGATACACTCAAGTCTTGTTAAACCTTCACATGACAAGACCATTTTCTTAATATTTCTATATTGAACTACTTCAATATCCATTCTATGTACTTTGACTTAAACTTATTATGTGTTTCAATCTATCTTCATAGATCTTGACACTAAATTTGTTTCAATCCATATCCTTTCATTGAAGTTAATTTCTCAATGAAACCTTTTTAATCAAGTATATAATTACATCATTTATAACCAACTATATGTCATCTACATAAAGTATTATAAATATGTCTCAGCGCTCCCACTTAATTTCTTGCAAATGCAAGTCTCTTCATCGTCTCTGATGAAATCAACAACTCTTTGACTATTTCATCTGGTGAAGATTCCAACTCCATGATACTTACTTCATCCAATTGAAGTTTGTATACCTATCTAGTATTCCACGGACCAGCAAAACTCTTGGTTGTATCTTGTATACACCTTTAATACACACTTCTGATAAGTAATGTATTTTGCCATCCTACTATCATATCTCATAAATGAAAAATGTAGTGATTACTAGAATAATCCACATAGACTATAAGCATTGCTACAGAAGATCTAATCTTATTGTATTCAACTCTTTGAACTTTGTCGCAAACAACTTTTCGACAAGTCAAGCTTCATCTATTTTATAGATCCATTTACTTTCAATAAGTATTCATCTATTTTGGATTTCTTGGCGTATCGCCATTTTAAACGGAGTTAGGGCCCATCATAACTTCTTTGTTTGTAGTTGGTTTATCATTGTTCAAAATCAATCCTTTGTCCACAAATCATTTATTTGATCACAAAGTAAACCATACCTACAAGGTTCAATAAGTACTTCGATCTCCATGGCTAAAACACTTTGTAGTCATGGGAGCCATGATTGTCGTGGCCGCTTCCGGAACCAATTCCGATGCTGCGCTACTCTGATCATTATGCTCGGGTTCATAAACCTTATCAAGTTCTATTGTCCTCCCACTCAAATACTTCGCTAGAAACAATTTCTTGGAAATAAGAAACATTGACAAACACTTTTGTCTTTGTCTACATAGTGGGAAGAATTCCCAATCAATTCTCTGGGATAACCAACAAAGACATTCATCCAATTTTGGTTGTAAACTTATTTACTTATGCTATGCATACCAAATTTTTTAAAAAAGACTATTAGGATTCATACCCATGTCATAACTCGTATGGTGTCATTTCAACGGATCATGATGATGCTCTATTAAGTGTAAAAGCGGTAGTCACTAAAGCATAATCCACAAAAAATATAATGGCATCAATATTTTATCTCATCATTGATCCAACAAGGTTTGGATACATCTCTCGGATACTATATCATCATTATGATACTCCAAGAAATGTGAGTTTTAGAACAATTTCATGACTCTCTTAGATGTTCGCTAAAACTCGTAATTCAAATATTTTCCCAATGATCCAATCATAAATATTTGATTTTTCTATTACGATGATTTCCACTTCATGCTGAAATTTATTTGAATCCATTCAAATGTTTCAAACTTCTTCCTTATCGAATATATCCACATATATATACTCAAATTATTGTTGGAAGTTTTCATGAATTAGAAGAATCTCCCGCACACAACTATGCCTAGTGAACCACATATATCATCATGTATATTTTCACTAAGTTAGTTGCCCGTTCAACTCTTGGCCTATGAACGGTATTTTAATCATTCTCTTTAGAAAAGATTTGCAAGCGCCAAATGATTCAAAAATCAAATGACTCCAAAAATCCATTTGCATGGAGTTCCTTCATGCGTTCCTTTCTAACATGACCTAAATGGCGGTTCCACAAATAAGTGGAATTCAAATCATTTGCCTTATGGCATTTTAGCGTCAGTGTTATGTATGTGTGTTTCACCATTTATAATAACTTATCCATCGTATATGGAGTAATGTCATAATTTGAACAACTCATTATTTTCATTTGACCAGAGCAATATAACAATTATTAAGTTCTTTATTATAAATTCTAAGGGCTAGATAGAATGCTAATGACGAACATAATAACACTTTATTTTGTTCCAGTCGTGCATTCCTATCATATTCCTTGTCGATCACTTAGGCCATTGTATTCTTGTATTGCGTTGTTTTGTATGACACTTCATACCAACCAATATGGTACAAATACCCAAGAATTTCATTGTGTGACCTAACTAGGAATATAACCATAACATGTATATCATTTATATACACCTGAGCTAGACATTCTAGTCATTTCTTTCTTTCTGCCAATAATCTTTTGTAGTTTCTCTTTTAGCTTTCCTCATTATTCAGAAAAACACTTCAACTTCAATAACTTCTCGGTTTGTTAGTCAAATACCAATAACCTTGAGGTTCTTACTTTGAAGTTGATCATCATATGACAAGTGTTCCGGATTTCACTATTAGTAACCTTGTAATATGATGAACAATTTCACTCATAATTTTATCCATTGTATCATGATGACTTTCCGAGACCATGTCTGTACATGCTAGGCTCATAAAGTTTTAACCTTGGTATTCGCATGTGCAAATCTGGCTTGCACCCGTTGTATGCACACGTAGAATCTATAACACCCGATCATCACGTGATGCTTCGATACGACGAGTCTTAGCAACGATACATACTAAGGATAATAACTTCATGGATATGCGAATATTGTTAGTGCCCCAATAGTTGGAGGATTGGGACGCCTTGCGTCTTCAACCTTCGTACATTCCCATAAAACTTATGAGTTTATGTAGTCTCACCAAATTATATTCTATCATCTTGCAATAAGGTTTTAGATATCACATATATCTCATACCTTGATTATTTCTGAAAACTAAATTTTCAGCTCCTTACTTTTCAAACAGATTTGAACTTTGATTTTCACGGAGACAAGATAACTTTATGTACTAATTGAAACCATAGCTCTTTAAATCAACAATGTGAGGTTTACTAAAAGCTTGCTATAGGACTTAATCACTTCTTGATTCTTTAAAAATACGGTACCAGTCCGTAAAGTTTCTTGTCAGATTTTAACAGTATTTCTATCTCAATAACAAGACTAGCGCATGGTAGAAAAACGGATGCCAAAACTATAAAATTAATTCAAAATACTACTCAGACTATGTTTATGATAATTAGTTCATGTTTTAATCTAATTACTAATGAACTCCCACTTAATACAACATCCCTCATAGTTGTTAAGTGGTACACGATCCAAATCCACTACACCAAAACCGATCATCACGTGAGATGATGTAGCTTCAATGGTGAACATCAACATGTTGATCATATCATCCATATGACTCGTGTTCAACCTTTCGGTTTCCGTTGTCCCGAGGCCATGTCTGTACATGCTAGGCTCGTCAAGCAAACCCAAGTATTCCGCGTGTGCAACATGGCTTACACCCGTTGTATATGAACGTTGAATATATCACATCCGATCATCACGAGATGCTTTGAAACGACGAACTTTGGCAACGGTGCATACAAGGGGAGAACACTTTATTATCTTGATATTAATGTGAGGGATCATCTTATAATGCTACCGTCGCGTTCTAAGCAAAATAAGATGCATAAAGGATTAACATCACATGCAATTCATATGTGATATGATATGGCCCTTTTGTCTTTGCGCCTTTGATCTTCATCTCCAAAGCACGGACATGATCTCCATCATCAACGGGCATGATCTCCATCATCGTCGGCGTAGCGTCAAGGTCCATGGCGCCGTCTTCATGGTTGTTCACCTCATGTAGCAACTATTACAACTACTTTGAAATACTACTCAACATGAAAATTAAATACAACCATAAGGCTCCTGCCGGTTGCCACAATACAATAATGATCATCTCATACATATTCATCATCACATTATGGCCATATCACATCACCAAACCCTGCAAAAACAAGTTAGACGTCTCTAATTTGGTTTGCATATTTTACGTGGTTTAGGGTTTTCGAGAGAGATCTAATCTACCTACGAACATGAACCACAACGGTGATACTAATGTTGTCAATAGAAGAGTAAATTGAATCTTCACTATAGTAGGAGAGACAGACACCCGCAAAGCCTCTTATGCAATACAAGTTGCATGTCGAATGAGGAACAAGTCTCATGAACGCGGTCATGTAAAGTTAGTCCGGGCCGCTTCATCCCACTATGCCACAAAGATGCAAAGTACTCAAACTAAAGACAACAAGAGCATCAACGCCCACAAAACCATTGTGTTCTACTCGTGCAACCATCTATGCATAGACACGGCTCTGATACCACTGTTGGGATACGTTGCATAGAAAACAAAAAATTTCCTACCGCGAGAACGCAATCCAAGCCAAGATGCAATCTAGAAGATGGGAGCAATGAGGGGATGAACGAGACTAACCCTTGAAGATTTCCAAATAAGAGTAGGCTCTTATTGCTGCGGTAGACGATCACTTGCCGCTTGCAAAAGCGCGTAGAAGATCTTGATCACGGTGCCACGATCGGGCAGCACCTCCGTACTCGGTCACACGTTCGGTGTTGATGACGACGTCCTTCTCCCCGTTCCAGCGGGCAGCGGAAGTAGTAGATCCTCCTCGGAATCCCGGCAGCACGACGGCGTGGTGGCGGTGTCGATGGAGATCTCCGGCGGAGCTTCGCTAAGCATATGCGGGAGAAGTAGTGGAGGAGGGGTGCTAGGGTTTGGGGAGAGGGGGTGCCATGGGCGCCGGCCTCAAGGGGGCAGGGGTGGTGCGGCCAAGCCATGGGCTGCCCCCTCCCTCTCCTCCTCATTATATAGGTGGAACCCCAAGGGTTTGCCCAAAGTCTTCGAATAAGACCCCAACAGAAAAAACTGCCTTATGGACGAAACCTAGAGGGACAGGGACTCTCCCCTTCCCCCTTTTCTTGGCCGGCCAAGGAGGTGGAGTCCACCATGGACTCCACCCTCCCACTTGGTTGGCTGGTTAGGGTTTGTGGAGTCCCTCCGGGACTCCTCCTTCCATAGTAATTTATTTCCGAATAATTCTAGAAACCACCTTCCATAAATTCACCGGATCATTTCCAAACTTGGAAAGTGACTTCCTATATATGAATCTTATTCTCCGGACCATTCCAGAACTCCTCGTGATGTCCTGGATCCCATCCGAGACTCCGAACAAAACTTCGAACTCCATTCCATATTCCATATCTACTTAAACGACATCAAACCTTAAGTGTGTCACCCTACGGTTCGCGAACTATGTAGACATGGTTGAGACTTCTCTCCGACCAATAACCAATAGCGGGATCTGGAGATCCATAATGGCTCCCACATATTCAATGATGACTTTAGTGATCGAATGAACCATTCACATACGATACCAATTCCCTTTGTCACGCGATATTTTACTTGTCCGAGGTTTGATCATCGGTATCACTCTATACCTTGTTCAACCTCGTCTCTTGACAAGTACTCTTTACTCGTACCGTGGTATGTGGTCTCTTATGAACTTATTCATATGCTTGCAATACATTAGACGACATTCCACCGAGAGGGCCCAGAGTATATCTATCCGTCATCGGGATGGACAAATCCCACTGTTGATCCATATGCCTCAACTCATACTTTCCGGATACTTAATCCCACCTTTATAACCACCCATTTACGCGAGTGGCGTTTGATGTAATCAAAGTACCTTTCCGGTATAAGTGATTTATATGATCTCATGGTCATAAGGACTAGGTAACTATGTATTGAAAGCTTATAGCAAATAACTTAATGACGTGATCTTATGCTACGCTTAATTGGGTGTGTCCATTATATCATTCACATAATGACATAACCTTGTTATTAATAACATCCAATGTTCATGATCATGAAACGATGATCATCTATTAATCAACAAGCTAGTTATACAAGAGGCTTACTAGGGACTCCTTGTTGTTCACATAACACACATGTATCAATGTTTCGGTTAATACAATTATAGCATGGTATGTAAACATTATCATAAACTCAAAGATATTATAATAACCATTTTATTATTGCCTCTTGGGCATATCTCCAACAATCCTGTCCCAGGCCTGGTCGACCGGCCGTATGACCGGCCGACTCTGAGTTTGTCTCGACCTGATCCGATCTGGGTCGGTTTTCTATGTAACTTTTCGACCTGAGGTCGTCCTGAACCCCTATATAAGTTCCCAGGACGCCCCCAAATTAGGTTTAGACCACGTTTAAGATAAACCCTAGTTCATAGTTGATTGCTTTGCAACTCTATTGAATCCCTACACCATATTGCCTTGATTTGGTGTAAACTCTGAAAGTCTTGTGTGATGTGTTGTTCCCATTGGGAATTAGACGGTTGCAACTTACCGCTTCGTGGTCGGCAGCTACGTGCGCAAGTGTGTGGAGTTGCGAATATCTTGCAGGGTTGAGAGCTATTGCATTGGCGACAGGGACCAATCGAGAGATCTCGCTGCATCATACAATTTATCATCCACTTCATCATCAAGTTATCTCCGCTGTGTTCATTCTGTGATCATCATCACCACTGTTGCTTGCTGAGTAGATCGGGCCACCCCTTACCATCTTTGTATCAGATTTCAGTGTTTCCTCGGTAGGCCATCCACAATCCACCCCATAGTTGAGTTGTGAGTGTTTTCCTATCTAGAAAAAGCCAAAAATATTAGGGTTAGGGTTTGCCATAGCCTTAGATTGCACTAATTTCAAGTTTTAGTTGCTTTTCGTAGTTGTTTTTGCGTATCTTTTTCTTCCATCTAGTATTGTTAGGGTTTGTGTTTTCTCTATCATCTAGGTTTCAGTTTTGTTTCTCCGAGTCCACATAGCATACAGTGTGCTTGTTCCCAAACATAGACATAGCCTTTTGATATACGTGACTAGGAACTTTCCCAAAAGAGACTAGTTTTATCGCTCGACAGGCTACTCTTTAGGTTTTCGGTGCTTTGCTTTTTCTGTTGGCCGTACTACAAGGAGAAGAGTCGTAAAATCAGAAATATTTTTTTACTGTAGCTACAGTAACCATGAGAAATAAAAAAAAGTGATTCAAAAAAAAGAGTGAAAAAAATGTGAAGTGCTAGTAAGATCAAGTGAAGGCCTAGTTTACTTTTCTGCACCTGTAGTTGAGCAATCTTGTGCCTGTTTCGTTGAGCTTTGCCAGTGTCTCTCGAGTGCATTGCAACATTTTCATCCATATAGTTACATTGCCACATTTATCGCCTTGTGTGAGTATCATTGGTTGTCTACGGTCAGCGCTAGAGCTTGTTATTGGTGCAAATAGGTAGCCCACCTACAGCCCCACATATACCCTGCTTTGTCGTGTGATTGTTCTTATACCCTTGATATTCGCTTCGCTACATCCGTGCACTAGTCGTCACTACAAGTGGTAATCAATACTAATTCACTTTGGAGCGGTAAGATTTCCTTTTCTTATCAGTTTTGAGTGACTTGTGAGAGTACCACAATATATATTTGTTTTAGTGCACTAATCTACTAACCATGTCTTCTAGTGATGAGAAAATTGTTAACCAGAAAAACAAGGATGCCGCTGATGTGATGACATGGAGGGAGTATGAAGCTCTTCGTAATGAGATGCGACGTGAATTCCGTGTTTAGGACGAAGAACAAAAGGAGACAATTGACGGAGTTTCCAAAAAGGTGGATACTACTAATGCGACCGTCAATGCTATGCAAGATCAAATGACGGATATTCAGCGCAATATTCAAGCGTTGACACTAGCTGTTGATAATTCGACCCAATAACAACAATACCATGAGGTTGAAGATGCTGAGCTTCAAGATGAAGCACCTGGTGTTGGTCGTGGTGCTGGGCCTGGTAACCGTGGTCGTGGTTTTGTTGAACTCGGACGCCAAGGTCGTGGGTTTGAGGAAGAAGACAGATTGGGTAAGCCAAAATTCTCGACACCCAAATTTGAAGGAGGTGCTGATGTTGAAGAATACCTCAATTGGGAGATGAAGATTGAGAAGTTATGGCGCTTACATAATTATACTGAAGATAGGAAGGTCAAGCTTGCTTCCTCAGATTTTGATGGTTATGCATTGCGTTGGTGGGATGGAGTGACACGCACTCGTCAAGAAGATCACGAGCTGCCAGTTCGTACATGGCGAGAGATGAAGGCTCTTATGCAAGCTCGTTTCATGCCCACTAATTATTTGCGATCTATATATGATAAGTTGACCATATTGAGACAAGGTGTAAAGACTGTTGGTACTTATTTCATGGAGATGGAGATGCTTATGCAGCGTGGCCGTGTCCGTGAGTCACTTGAGATGACAATGAATCGCTTTGTACATGGTTTGAAGTTTGATATCAAAGGCATTGTTCGTCATCACAATTACACCACTATGAATGAGTTGCTACATCATGCAAGAGAAGCTGAATCACATTTGGCTGAAGAAGCACAAGTTAAAGGTCGTGCTACGGGAGCTAGGAGCTACACGCCTAGGGCGCCTCCATCCACGGTGCCGGCGCCATCTTCGCGCCCCACACCTTATTCTACTACGTCTAGCAAGCCGGTCTCCAATGTGTCCAACACAAAGAAGCCCGAACCTGCTGCAAGTACGAGTGGTTCTAGCATGTCTACTGCGTGCAACCGCGATATGAATTGCCATACATGTGGTGGCAAGGGTCACTTCAAGAGAGATTCTCCTAACCACAAGTTCATGATTATCAATGAGGACAATGAGTATAAGACTGGAGATGATGTTGATCCATATGCTCCAGAAGATGATGACTATGCCAGTGATGGTTTAGATGCTTATCCGTCTGAAGTTCGCACTATTGTTGTGTCTCAGCGTGCTCTTAATGTGTTGCCAAGTGCATCTACTCAGCGTTGCAATTTGTTCCAAACAAAGGCTTTAGTTGGTCCTGACAAGGCTTGCAAGGTCATTATTGATGGTGGGAGCTGCCACAATTTAGCAAGCAAGAAGTTGTGTACCAAGTTGAAGTTGAAGTATCTACCGCATCCACATCCATACTATATTCAGTGGTTGAGCGACAATGGTGAAATGAAGGTAAACCACATGGTGTGTGTTGAGTTTGAGATTGGACCGTATAAGGATTCCATTGATTTTGATATGGTTCCTATGACGGTGTGTCACCTACTATTGGGTCGGCCATGCCTCTATGACCGTTCTGTGCAACACAATGGCCGTGCCAATACATATCACTTGGTGTTCAAGGGCAAGAAAATCAACTTACAGCCTATGTCACCACATCAAATTGTCAATGAATCTCGTCAGAAAGTTGAAGTAAACTTGGAGGAAGCACATATAGATAGACGAGAGAATTGTAATACCGTGAGTGATATAACGAAAAGTGAGAGAGTGAATTCCTTAGTCTTATTAGCCACCAAAGAAGATATGAGAGAATTTAGTGAGGATCCTACAGCCATGCCTCTTGTGCTCATGTACAGGGGTACGGTTTTGGTTTCTAACGACATGACCCCGATTCCTCTTGGTGTTTCTAATGTTTTGCAGGAATTCAGCGACGTGTTTCTGGAGGAGGTGCCTGCAGGACTACCACCATTGCGTGGTATTGAGCATCAAATTGATTTGATCCCCGGAGATTCGCTGCCCAATAGGGCGCCATATAGGACAAAGCCCGAAGAGACGAAGGAGATACAAAAGCAAGTACAAGCGCTACTCGACAAAGGTTATTGATACGTCTCCAACGTATCCATAATTTCTGACGTTCCATGCTTGTTTTATGACAATACTTACATGTTTTGCTTGCACTTTATAATGTTTTTATGCGTTTTCCGGAACTAACCTATTAACAAGATGCCACGAGTGCTCGTTCTTGTTTTCTCGCTGTTTTTGGTTCCGGAAAGGCTGTTCGGGCAATATTCTCGGAATTGGACGAAATCAACGCCAAACCTCCTATTTTTCCCGGAAGGCTCCAGAACACCGAAGAAGAGTTGGAGAGGGGCCAGAGGGCCACCAGACCATAAGGCGGCGCGGCCTGGCCTGGGCCCGCGCCACCCTATGGTGTGGAGCCCCCAGGCACCCCCCTGCGCCGCCTCTTCGCCTATAAAACCCCTTTCGACCTAAAAACGTAGTACCAATTGACGAAACTCCAGAAAGACTCCAGGGGCGCCGCCGCCATCGCGAAACTCCAATTCGGGGGACAGAAGTCTCTGTTCCGGCACCCTGCCGGGACGGGGAAGTGCCCCCGGAAGCCATCTCCATCGACGCCACCGCCTCCATCATGCTCCGTGAGTAGTTCCCCCATGGACTACGGGTTCTAGCAGTAGCTAGTCGGTATTCTCTCCTCCATGTACTTCAATACAATGATCTCATGAGCTGCCTTACATGATTGAGATTCATTTGATGTAATCGGTGTTGTGTTTGTTGGGATCCGATGGATGATACATTATGATTAGTCTATCTATAAAGTTTGTGAAGTTATTGTTGCTGCAATCTTGTTATGCTTAATGCTTGTCACTAGGGCCCGAGTGGCATGATCTTAGATTTAAGCTCTATATGAATTGCTTAGATTGTATCTACAAGTTGTATGCACATGTCACCGTCCGGAACCAATGGCCCCGAAGTGACAGAAATCGGGACAACCGGAGGGGATGGTAGTGATGTGAGGATCACATGTTTTCACGGTGTGTTAATGCTTTGCTGCGGTACTCTATTAAAAGGAGTACCTTAATATCCAGTAGTTTCCCTTGAGGCCCGGCTGCCACCGGCTGGTAGGACAAAAGATGTTGTGCAAGTTTCTCATTGCGAGCACGTACGACTATATACGGAAAACATGCCTACATAATTAATAATCTGGATGTTCTGTCTTAATGCTTTGATTCCTATCAATTGCCCAACTATAATTTGTTCACCCAACACTTGTCACTTATTGGAGAGTTACCACTAGTGTAGATCGCTGGGAACCCCGGTCCATCTTTCATCATCATATACTCGTTCTACATGTCATTGGAAGTAGTATCAACTATTTTCCGGTGCCATTGCTCTCATATTGCTATTACTACTGTTGTGTTACTATTACTACTGCTCTCATATTACTGCTACTTTCACATCACCCCTGTTACTAGTGCTTTTCCAGGTGCAGCTGAATTGACAACTCAGTTGTTAAGGCTTATAAGTATTCTTTACCTCCCCTTGTGTCGAATCAATAAATTTGGGTTTTACTTCCCTCGAAGACTATCGCGATCCCCTATACTTGTGGGTTATCAGTTATATCTGCATAAGCCTTAGTCCTTGTGATGTTCCTGTTATTCTAGTTCCTAAGAAAGATGGTACATGGCGCATGTGTGTAGATTGTAGGGCGATAAACAACATTACTATTCGATATCGTCATCCTATTCCCCGTTTAGAGGATATGCTAGATGAATTGAGTGGTGTTGCTATTTTCTCTAAAATTGATTTGCGTAGTGGTTATCATCAAATTAGGATGAAACAGGGGGATGAATGGAAAACAGCCTTTAAAACAAAATTTTGTTTATATGAGTGGTTAGTAATGCCTTTTGGTTTGACTAATGCACCTAGCACTTTCATGAGACGGATGAACCATGTTTTGCGTAATTTTACTGGCAAGTTTGTGGTCGTGTACTTTGATGACATATTAATCTACAGCCGCAATGAATCTGAGCATACTATACATATTCAACATGGTTTACAAGTGTTGCGTGATAATAAACTCTATGGTAATCTTGAGAAGTGCATATTTTGCAAAGATAAGGTCATATTTCTGGGTTATGTTGTCTCTAAGCATGGAGTAGAATTAGGTGTGTCTAAAATTGAAGCTATTCAAAATTGTCCTACTCCCATGAATGTGAATCAAGTAAGAAGTTTTCATGGTCTTGCTGGGTTTTATAGAAGATTTGTGCCCAACTTTGAATGATTTGACTAAAAAGGCTGTTTTCTTTGAGTGGGGCGCAGCCCAAGATCATGATTTGATGAACTGAAACGATTGTTAACTTCTGCACCGTTGCATGCATTTCCTAATTTCAATAAGCAATTGAGATTGAATGTGATGCTAGTGGTATTGGAATTGGTGGTGTGTTGATGCAAGAGGGTCGCTCAATTGCATATTTTTCTGAGAAACTTGTCGGTGCTAAGTTGAACTATCCTATATATAATAAAAAATTGTATGCTTTAATTAGAGTTCTTGAGGTTTGGAAACATTACTTGTGGCCAAAAGAATTTATCATACATTCTGATCATGAAGCTTTAAAATATCTGAAAGCCCAATCTACTTTGCATAAGCGTCTTGCTAAGTGGATTGAGTTCATTGAGTCTTTTCCATACATTATTAAGCATAAGAAGGGAAAAGATAATATTGTTGTTGATGCTCTATCTAGGAAGAATATGCTATTAACTCAACTTGATGTTAAAATACCTGGATTAGAGATACTATGTGATTTGTATGCTACTGATCATAAAATACCTGGATTAGAGAATATGAACCATTTTGCTACTTTGGCACAAATCTTCTATAAAACCCAGCAAGACCATGAAAACTTTTTACTTGATTCACATTCATGGGAGTAGGCCAATTTTGAATAGCTTCAATTTTAGACACACCTAATTCTACTCCATGCTTAGAGACAACATAACCCGGAAATATGACCTTATCTTTGCAAAATGTGCACTTCTCAAGATTACCATAGAGTTTATCATCACGCAACACTTGTAAAACATGTTGAATATGTATAGTATGCCTATATTCATTGCGGCTGTAGATTAATATGTCATCAAAGTACACGACCACAAACTTGCCAATAAAATTACGCAAAACATGGTTCATCCGTCTCATGAAAGTGCTAGATGCATTAGTCAAACCAAAAGGCATTACTAACCACTCATATAAACCAAATTTTGTTTTAAAGGCTGTTTTCCATTCATCCCCCTGTTTCATCCTAATTTGATGATAACCACTACGCAAATCAATTTTAGAGAAAATAGCAAAACCACTCAATTCATCTAGCATATCCTCTAAACGGGGAATAGGATGACGATATCGAATAGTAATGTTGTTTATCGCCCTACAATCTACACACATGCGCCATGTACGTACCATCTTTCTTAGGAACTAGAATAACAGGAACATCACAAGGACTAAGGCTTATGCGGATATAACCTTTGTCTAGTAGCTCTTGTACTTGCTTTTGTATCTCCTTCGTCTCTTCGGGCTTTGTCCTATATGGCGCCCTATTGGGCAGCGAAGCTCCGGGGATCAAATCAATTTGATGCTCAATACCACGCAATGGTGGTAGTCCTGCAGGCACCTCCTCCGGAAACACGTCGCTGAATTCCTGCAAAACATTAGAAACACCAAGAGGAATCGGGGTCATGTCGTTAGAAACCAAAACTGTACCCCTGTACATGAGCACAAGAGGCATGGATATAGGATCCTCACTAAATTCTATCATATCTTCTTTGGTGGCTAATAAGACTAAGGAATTCACTCTCTCACTTTTCGTTATATCACACACGGTATTACAATTCTCTCGTCTATCTATAGGTGCTTCCTCCAAGTTTATTTCAACTTTCTGACGAGATTCATTGACAATTTGATGTGGTGACATAGGCTGTAAGTTGATTTTCTTGCCCTTGAACTCCAAGTGATATGTATTGGAACGGCCATTGTGTTGCACAGAACGGTCATAGAGCCATGGCCGACCCAATAGTAGGTGACACACCGTCATAGGAACCACATCAAAATCAATGGAATCCTTATACGGTCCAATCTCAAACTCAACACGCACCATGTGGTTTACCTTCATCTCACCATTGTCGCTCAACCACTGAATATACTATGGATGCGGGTGCGGTAGATACTTCAACTTCATCTTGGTACACAACTTCTTGTTTGCTAAATTGTGGCAGCTCCCACCATCAATAATGACCTTGCAAGAATTGTCAGGACCAACTAAAGCCTTTGTTTGGAACAAATTGCAGCGTTGAGTAGTCATCATCTAAACCATCACTGTCATAGTCATCTAAACCTTGGCAACACATTAAGAGCACGCTGAGACACAACAATAGTGCGAACTTCAGACGGATAAGCATCTAAACCATCACTGTCATAGTCATCATCTTCTGGAGCATATGGATCAACATCATCTCCAGTCTCATACTCATTCTCCTCATTGATAATCATGAACTTGTGGTTAGGACAATCTCTCTTGAAGTGACCCTTGCCACCACATGTATGGCAATTCATATCGTGGTTTGATACGTCTCTAACGTATCTATAATTTCTTATGTTCCATGCTACTTTTATGATGATACACACATGTTTTATACACACTTTATGTCATTATTATGAATTTTCCGGAACTAACCTATTGACAAGATGCCGAAGTGCCAGTTCCTGTTTTCTGCTGTTTTTGGTTTCAGAAATCATAGTAAGGAAATATTCTCGGAATTGGACGAAATCAAGGCCCACGATCTTATAATTCCACGAAGCTTCCAGAACACCGGAGAGGGCCCAGAGGGGAGCCCTGATACGTCTCCGACGTATCGATAATTTCTTATGTTCCATGCCACATTATTGATGATATCTACCTGTTTTATACATACTTTATGTCATATTTATGCGTTTTCCGGAACTAACCTATTGACGAGATGCCGAAGGGCCAGTTCGTTGTTTTACGCTGTTTTTGGTTTCAGAAATCCTAGTAAGGAAATATTCTCGGAATCGCACGAAATCAACGCCCAGCATCTTAGGATTGCATGAAGCTTCCAGAACACCCGAGAGCCGCCAGAGGAGGGCCCTGTGGGCCCCAGATGACAGGGTGGCGCGGCCCAAGCCTTGGCCGCGCCCCCCTAGTGTGTCACCTCCTCGTCGACTTTCCGACTCCACCTCTTCGCCTATATAAAGGTCCCTGACCTAAATCTTCGATACGGAAAAGCCACGGTACGAGAAACCTTCCAGAGCCGCCGCCATCGCGAAGCCAAGATCTGGGGACAGGAGTCTCGTTCCGGCACGCCGCCGGGACGGGGAAGTGCCCCGGAAGGCTTCTCCATCGACACCGCTGCCATCTCCACCTCCATCTTCATCAACGCTCGTTGTCTCCCATGAGGAGGAGTAGTTCCCCCCGAGGCTAAGGGTTGTACCGGTAGCTATGTGGTTAATCTCTCTCCTATGTACTTCAATACAATGATCTCATGAGCTGCCTTACATGATTGAGATTCATATGAGTTTTGTATCACAATTTATCTGTGTGCTACTCTAGTGATGTTATTAAAGTAGTCTATTCCTCCTGCACGGTGTAATGGTGACAGTGTGTGCATCGTGTAGTACTTGGCGTAGGTTATGATTGTAATCTCTTGTAGATTATGAAGTTAACTATTGCTATGATAGTATTGATGTGATCTATTCCTCCTTTCGTAGCGTGAAGGTGACGAGTGTGCATGCTATGTTAGTACTTGGTTTAGTTGTGTTGATCTGTCGTGCACTCTAAGGTTATTTAAATATGAACATCGAATATTGTGGAGCTTGTTAACTCCGGCATTGAGGGTTCGTGTAATCCTACACAGTTAGTGGTGTTCATCATCCAACAAAAGAGTATAGAGTCTAGCATCTATTTATTTATTCTGTTATGTGATCAATGTTGAGAGTGTCCACTAGTGAAAGTATGATCCCTAGGCCTTGTTCCTAAATACTGCTAACGCTGCTTGTTTACTGTTCTACTGCATCTGTACTGTCCACAATACTACCACCATCAACCACATGCCAGTCCTGGGCAGCAAAGCACTTTTCTGGCGCTGTTACTACTGCTCATACTTATTCATACCACCTGTATTTCACTATCTCTTCGCCGAACTAGTGCACCTATTAGGTGTGTTGGGGACACAAGAGACTTCTTGCTTTGTGGTTGCGGGGTTGCATGAGAGGGATATCTTTGACCTCTTCCTCCCCGAGTTCGATAAACCTTGGGTGATCCACTTAAGGGAAACTTGCTGCTGTTCTACAAACCTCTGCTCTTGGAGGCCCAACACTTGTCTACAAGAATAGAAGCACCCGTAGAGATCAAGCACTTTTCCGGCGCCGTTGCCGGGAGGAAAGGTAAAAGGTACTCACACTCCGGATCTCGGCTACTAAGCTATTTTCCGGCGCCATTGTAAGTACTCGAAGCTATTTCCTTTAGATCCTGCAATTGCATCTTTTTGTTTCTTGTTTACACTAGTTAGGCATAATGGAAAACAACAAAAATATGAGAGATCTTTATGAACTTTATCTTGAATTAGGACATGATGTGTTTGAAGAGAGAATTAAAAAACCCATGGAACTTTATATGCATGCTAATGAGAATGTTATTAATATGAATGCTTTGAACACTATTGTTGCTAATGCTATGGAAAATTCTAAGCTTGGGGATGTCGGTTTTGATGAAAATGATCTCTTTAGCCCTCCGGGTATTGAGGAGAAAGTTTATGTTGATTATGATATGCCTCCCATATATGATGATTATAATGATAGTGGTCTTTTGGTGCCGCCTACTATGGAGAGTACATTCTATGATGATTATACTATGCCTCCTACACTTGATGAGAATAATAATGATAGCTACTTTGTTGAATTTGCTCCCACTACAACTAATAAAATTGACTATGCTTATGTTGGGAGTAGTGATAATTTTATGCATGAGACTCATGATAAGAATGCTTTATGTGATAGTTATATTGTTGAGTTTGCTCATGTTGCTACTGAAAGTTATTATGAGAGCGGAAAATATGGTTGTAGAAATTTTCATGTTACTAAAACACCTCTCTATGTGCTGAAATTTTTGAAGCTACACTTGTTCTATCTTCCTATGATTGTTACTTTGCTCTTAATGAACTTGTTTATTTACAAGATTCCTTTTCATAGAAAGCATGTTAGGCTTAAATTTGTTTTGAATTTGCCTCTTGATGCTCTCTTTTGCTTCAAATACTATTTCTTGCGAGTGCATCATTAAAACTGCTGAGCCCATCTTAATGGCTATAAAGAAAGAACTTCTTGGGAGATAACCCATGTGTTTATTTTGCTACAATACTTTTGTTTTATATTTGTGTCTTGGAAGTTGTTACTACTGTAGCAACCTCTCCTTATCTTAATTTTGTTGGATTGTTGTGCCAAGTAAAGTCTTTGATAGTAAGGTTCATACTAGATTTGGATTACTGCGCAGAAACAGATTTCTTACTGTCAAGAATCTGGGCCTAATTCTCTGTAGGTAACTCAGAAAATTATGCCAATTTACGTGAGAGATCCTCAGATATGTACGAAACTTTCATAAAATTTGGGCATTTTCATTTGAGCAAGTCTGGTGCCTCTTAGAAATTCGTCTTTACGGACTGTTCTGTTTTGACAGATTCTGCCTTTTATTTCGCATTGCCTGTTTTGCTATGCTTGATGGATTTTTCGATTCCATTGACTTTTAGTATCTTTTTGCAATGTCCAGAAGTGTTAAGAATGATTGTGCCACCTCTGAACATGTAAATTTTAATTGTGCACTAACCCTCTAATGAGTTGTTTTGAGTTTGGTGTGGAGGAAGTTTTCAAGGATCAAGAGAGGGAGATGATACAATATGATCAAGGAGAGTGAAAGCTCTAAGCTTGGCGATGCCCCGGTGGTTCACCCCTGCATATTTCAAGAAGACTCAAGCGTCTAAGCTTGGGGATGCCCAAGGCATCCCCTTCTTCATCGACAACATTATCAGGTTCCTCTAGTGAAACTATATTTTTATTCCATCACATCTTATGTACTTTGCTTGGAGCGTCAGTTTGTTTTTGTTTTTGTTTTTGTTTTGTTTGAATAAAATGGATCCTAGCATTCTTTGTGTGGGAGAGAAACACGCTCCGCTGTTGCATATGGACAAATATGTCCTTAGGCTTTACTCATAATATTCATGGCGAAAGTTTCTTCTTCGTTAAATTGTTATATGGTTGGAAACGGAAAATGATACATGTAGTAATTGCTAAAATGTCTTGGATAATGTGATACTTGGCAATTGTTGTGCTCATGTTTAAGCTCTTGCATCATATACTTTGCACCCATCAATGAAGAAATACATAGAGCTTGCTAAAATTTGGTTTGCATAATTGGTCTCTCTAAGGTCTAGATAATTTCTAGTATTGGGTTGAACAACAAGGAAGACGGTGTAGAGTCTTATAATGTTTACAGTATGTCTTTTATGTAAGTTTTGCTACACCAGTTTATCCTTGTGTTTGTTTCAAATAACCTTGCTATCCTAAGCCTTGTATTGAGAGGGATTACTTCTCGTGCATCCAAATCCTTGAGCCAAACACTATGCCATTTGTGTCCACCATACCTACCTACTACATGGTATTTCTCCGCCATTCCAAAGTAAATTGCTTGAGTGCTACCTTTAAATTTCTATCCTTTGTCTTTACAATATATAGCTCATGGGACAAATAGCCTAAAAACTATTGTGGTATTGAATATGTACTGATGCATTTTATTTCTTATTAGTTGCTTGTTGTGCGATAACCATGTTCCTGGGGACGCCATCAACTACCCTTTGTTGAATATCATGTGAGTTGCTATGCATGTTCGTCTTGTCTGAAGTAAGGGCGATTCACCATGAGTTGAATGGTTTGAGCATGCATATTGTTAGAAAAGAACATTGGGCCGCTAACTAAAGCCATGATCCATGGTGGAAGTTTCAGTTTTGGACAACAATCCTCAATCTCTTATGAGAATATTATTTGTTGCTAAATGCTTATGCATTAAAGAGGAGTCCATTATCTGTTGTCTATGTTGTCCCGGTATGGATGTCTAAGTTGAGAATAATCAAAAGCGAGAAATCCAATGCGAGCTTTCTCCTTAGACCTTTGTACAGGCGGCATAGAGGTACCCCTTTGTGATACTTGGTTAAAACATATGTATTGCGATGATAATCCAGGTAATCCGAGCTAATTAGGAAAAGGTGCGGGCACTATTGGTAATCTATGCATGAGGCTTGCAACTTGTAGGATATAATTTACATAACACATATGCTTTATTACTACCGTTGACAAAATTGTTTCTTGTTTTCAAAATCAAAGCTCTAGCACAAATATAGCAATCAATGCTTCCCTCTGCGAAGGGCCTTTCTTCTACTTTTATGTTGAGTCAGTTCACCTATTTCTCTCCACCTCAAGAAGCAAACACTTGTGTGAACTGTGCATTGATTCCTACATATTTGCATATTGCACTTGTTATATTACTTTACATTGACAACTATCCATGAGATATACATGTTACAAGTTGAAAGCAACCGCTAAAACTTAATCTTCCTTTGTGTTGCTTCAATACCTTTACTTTGAAATTATTGCTTTATGAGTTAACTCTTATGCAAGACTTATTGATGCTTGTCTTTAAAGTACTATTCATGAAAAGTCTTTGCTTTATGATTCAGTTGTTTACTCATGTCATTACCATTGTTTTGATCGCTGCATTCATTACATATGCTTACAATAGTATGATCAAGGTTATGATGGCATGTCACTCCGAAATTATCTTTGTTATCGTTTACCTGCTCGGGACGAGCAGAAACTAAGCTTGGGGATGCTGATACGTCTCCGACGTATCGATAATTTCTTATGTTCCATGCCACATTATTGATGATATCTACCTGTTTTATGCATACTTTATGTCATATTTATGCGTTTTCCGGAACTAACCTATTGACGAGATGCCGAAGGGCCGCTTCGTCGTTTTCTGCTGTTTTTGGTTTCAGAAATCCTAGTAAGGAAATATTCTCGGAATCGGACGAAATCAACGCCCAGCATCTTAGGATTGCATGAAGCTTCCAGAACACCCGAGAGCCACCAGAGGAGGGCCCTGTGGGCCCCAGACGACAGGGTGGCGCGGCCCAGTCCTTGGCCGTGCCCCCCTAGTGTGTCACCGCCTCGTCGACCTTCCGACTCCGCCTCTTCGCCTATATAAAGGTCCCTGACCTAAATCTTCGATACGGAAAAGCCACGGTACGAGAAACCTTCCAGAGCCGCCGCCATCGCGAAGCCAAGATCTGGGGGACAGGAGTCTCTGTTCCGGCACGCCGCCGGGACGGGGAAGTGCCCCCGGAAGGCTTCTCCATCGACACCGCTGCTATCTCCACCTCCATCTTCATCAACGCTGCTGTCTCCCATGAGGAGGGAGTAGTTCTCCCCCGAGGCTAAGGGCTGTACCGGTAGCTATGTGGTTAATCTCTCTCCTATGTACTTCAATACAATGATCTCATGAGCTGCCTTACATGATTGAGATTCATATGAGTTTTGTATCACAATTTATCTGTGTGCTACTCTAGTGATGTTACTAAAGTAGTCTATTCCTCCTGCACGGTGTAATGGTGACAGTGTGTGCATCGTGTAGTACTTGGCGTAGGTTATGATTGTAATCTCTTGTAGATTATGAAGTTAACTATTGCTATGATAGTATTATGTGATCTATTCCTCCTTTCGTAGCGTGAAGGTGACAGTGTGCATGCTATGTTAGTACTTGGTTTAGTTGTGTTGATCTGTCGTGCACTCTAAGGTTATTTAAATATGAACATCGAATATTGTGGAGCTTGTTAACTCCGGCATTGAGGGTTCGTGTAATCCTACACAGTTAGTGGTGTTCATCATCCAACAAGAGAGTGTAGAGTCTAGCATCTATTTATTTATTCTGTTATGTGATCAATGTTGAGAGTGTCCACTAGTGAAAGTATGATCCCTAGGCCTTGTTCCTAAATACTGCTATCGCTGCTTGTTTACTCGTTCTCACCGCATCCGTACTCGTCCACAATACTACCACGATCAACCACACGCCGATCCCGGGCAGCAAAGCACTTTTCCAGCGCTCGTTACTACTGCTCATACTTATTCATACCACCTGTATTTCACTATCTCTTCGCCGAACTAGTGCACCTATTAGGTGTGTTGGGGACACAAGAGACTTCTTGCTTTGTGGTTGCGGGGTTGCATGAGAGGGATATCTTTGACCTCTTCCTCCCCGAGTTCGATAAACCTTGGGTGATCCACTTAAGGGAAACTTGCCGCTGTTCTACAAACCTCTGCTCTTGGAGGCCCAACACTGTCTACAAGAATAGAAGCACCCGTAGACATCAAGCCCTGGGGGCCCCACACATGGTGGCGGCACGGCCAGAGGGGGGGCGCGCCTCCCTGGTGTGTGGACCCCCTAGAACCCTTCCGACTCCGATTCTTCGCCTATATAAGTCGTCGTGACCTAAATCTTCGACACCGATTGACGAAACTCCAGAAAACCTTCCAGAGCCGCCGCCATCGCGAAGCCAAGATTCGGGGGACAGAAGTTTTTGTTCCGGCACGCCGCCAGGACGGGGAATTGCCCCCGGAAGCCATCTCCACCGCCATCGCTGCCTCCATGATGAGGAGGGAGTAGTTCTCCCCCGAGGCTGAGGGCTCTACCATAGCTATGTGGTTCATCTCTCTCTTTGTGATCTAATTGAATATCATCTATGTGCTACTCTAGTGATGTTATTAAAGTAGTCTATTCCTCCTCCATGATGTAATGTTGACAGTGTGTGCATCATGTAGAACTTGGTATAAGCTATGATTGTGATCTCTTGTAGATTATGAAGTTAACTATTACTATGATAGTATTGATGTGATCTATTCCCCGTTTCATAGCCTGTCGGTGACGGTGTGCATGCTATGTTATTACTCGGTATAATTGCGTTGGTTTATCATGCACTCTAAGGTTACTTAAATATGAACTCCGGATGTTGTGGAGCTTGTTAACTCCGGCATTGAGGTGCTCTTGTAGCCCTACACAATGAATGGTGTTTGTCATCCAACAAGAGAGTGTAGAGTAGTTTCAGTTATGTGATCAATGTTGAGAGTGTCCACTAGTGAAAGTATGATCCCTAGGCCTTGTTTCCAAACATCGAATCTCCGTTTATTCACTGTTCTGGTGCATGTTTACTTGCTGCCATATTTTATTCAGATTGCTATTACTACTCATATACATCCATATTACTTGTATTTCACTATCTCTTCGCCGAACTAGTGCACCTATACATCTGACAAGTGTATTAGGTGTGTTGGGGACACAAGAGACTTCTTGTATCGTGATTGCATGGTTGCTTGAGAGGGATATCTTTGACCTCTTCCTCCCTGAGTTGATAAAACCTTGGGTGATTCACTTAAGGGAAAACTTGCTGTTGTTCTACAAACCTCTGCTCTTGGAGACCCAACACTGTCTACAGGAATAGAAGCGTGCGTAGACATCAAGCTATTTTCTGGCGCCGTTGCCGGGGAGGTAAGGTAAAAGGTATTCACATCCTCCGACTACTAAGCTATTTCCTAGCATTGTTGCCGGTGTGTGAGTGCTCGGAGCTATTTCCTTTAGATCCTGCAATTGCATCTTTTTGTTTTTTGTTTTTATTTTTCACTAGTTAGGCTTAATGGAAAACAACAAAAAATTTAGTGAGCTTTTTAATTTATTTCCTGAGTTAAGACATGAATTGTGTGATGCGAAAATTAAAAAACCTATGGAACCTTATTTGCATGCTAGTAGCGATGTTATTAGTATGAACGCAATCACTGCTAATGCTATGGAGAAGTCTAAGCTTGGGGAAGCTAGTTTTTATGATCTTTTTAGGTTCCCATCTTTAGGGGAGAAATTTTTCTCTGATAATACTTTATCTTCCATATGCGATAACTCTAATGATGCTTGTGATATTTTAAATCCACCTACTGCAAGTACTGCTTTCAAGATACCCATGGAAATTATTGAACGTGTTATGGATAAACGCTATGAAGGGGATGGAACTGTCCATCCTGGAGATCATTTACTATTTTTGCATGAATTATGCGGGTTATTCAAGTGTGCAGGTATCTCTATGGATGAAGTGAGGAAGAAACTATTCTCTATTTCGCTGTCTGGTAAAGCGGCGTATTGGTATAAATTGCTAAAGAATAGGCATTCTCTTGGTTGGGAGGAAATTGTATCTCTCTTTTATTCTAAGTTTTATCCTCCTCATGAAGTGCATATTGATAGAAATTACATTTATAACTTTTATCCTCGTGATGGAGAGAGTATTTCCCAAGCATGGGGGAGATTGAAGTCACTAATTCTCAAATGTCCCATTCATGAGCTCCCCCGTAATGTTATTATTAATAATTTTTATGCAAGACTTTCAGGACATCACAAGGACTACCTAGATGCCTGTTTGGAGGGATCCTTCACAAGCAAGGAGGTTGAAGCTAGGTGGGATCTTCTTGAAAGAATTCAGGAGAATACTGAAGGATGGGAGAACAACAAAGGTAAAGAGTCAGGTATAAATTATGATTATGAATGCATTGAAACTTTTATGGATACTGGTAAATTTTGAAATATGAGTGCTACTTATGGTCTGACTCTCAAGTTGCTGCAAATCTTTATAAAGCTTTTGCCTCTCATTTTGAATTGCCTAGGAAGAATTTTGATAAGTATCATGAACCCTTTAAAGATGCTTGCATGAAAAATGAAATTGTTATTAATGATTGCAATAAACATGCCCAAACTTCTGAAAATGCTATTTCTTATAAGCATGTTAATTTTTTTGGAATGCATAGACCCTGTGGAATTAATCAAATCGAAGATGAATATTGTATCCATCATATTAATGAAAAAACTAGAAAGTGGTCTAGGGTTCTAGATGATCTTGGTAAAAAAGTTTGTGCCCTCTATCCTTTTATTTGTGAACTTTGCCATAGAGTGGGTCATTTTAATTTTGAATGCTCCTCCAATGATAATTCGAACCCCATGAGTGCTGCAAATTTGTATTGTGATGATGAAATTACTCCTAATCAGCGTGATGAACTTACTTTATTTTTGTGGTGTGAAGAGTTATCAAGAAAAATCTCTTTGTTACATATGAGTGATCTTGATATTGATGTCCTGCATGGGTGTTGTTCTTATTGCATTGATAATTGCCATACAAATACTTACATACAAAATATTTTAGAAGATGGAACTTTACCAAAATATAATAGGACCGCTGTGTGTTTCGAATTTATTAATGAAAAGGAGGAATCCTCCCAAGTTTCTTCTATTGTTTCTGGAAATAAATCAGGTTATGTGGAGAAGCCTCCCTTCAAGCCTCTTCCTCCTAAAGAAGGGAACGAGGAGAAGGAAGAGAAGAAGAAGAAGGGAACGAAGAAGAAGAAGAAGAAGAAGAAGGGGAATAAAGAGAAAGAGGTAACGGCATATCCCCGCGTGTATGAGATAACGATAGTTAACCGTAAGTATGTTGCTCCTAATGATTATTATGATAATGAATCTGAGTACAATGATCTTCCTATGCCCTTTACCTACATTAGTGATCATGATTTGAAAGAGCACACTACTTTTGATATTGAAAATCTCTGGGAAACTAATTTTGAAAATGATGATGTTAATAATTGCCATAGTATCAGTACTATCCATGCTTCCTCCCATAATGATATAGAAAGCTCTAAGCTTGGGGATGAGGTGTTTGAAAATCCTTTTGCTACTGATCATTATATGTTTGATACATCTCCTTCTAGTAACAATGATGGTAAGGTCACAGATGAACATACTGTGAAAGATAACTATTCTATTTCTTATGATAACACTATGCCTCCAATCTTTGATGATTATTATAAAAAATGCTATGATATAGGTTATAACTATCCTTATGAAACTTGTCATAGTTATGATTGGATTGCCAAAAACAATTCCCTTAGTATGCAACTTGTTTACCATGTTCAAATTCTTGATAATAATCTTGCTCCAATCTATTATATAATTAAAACACAAGACAACCAATAGCTCTGATTATGCGTTTGGAATTTAAGGGATCAGATTTAAGCGAAATACAATTAGAAAAAAGGGCACTTCCGATCCGGCAGATGCGCACGGTGCAGTCGCGTGGGCAAACTTCTGTAGGCGTGGGTTGTTAGGATTCCATTGATTTACGGGATAGTTCTGGACCAGAAAGGAAAGCACAAATTTGTTTGGATCTACTCGCGTTCATGGCAAATTAAGGCGAGATCCGAGGAGGCCAAGAGTGTAGTTAAGATCAGAGAAGATGACGCGCCATGCCACCTATGGGGCCATTGTTGATTCCACAAGCGTGAAGCATGTATGTCAATTGCCAACGTGGTGCGCGTGGCCTTGCTCCGCCACGTCCGGAGGCCAGAGCCGTCTCCAAGCCATGCATAGACCACGCCTGTGATCGGGATTTGTGTTACCGCAACAAAAGTACATGGCATCTGATTCAACAAGCTTGATTGGACTGCAACTTTGAGTCCCGTGTGACCCCAAGTTTTGGGGCGCCAATGTGGCAATGTTAGCCGGCGGCCACTACGTTGTACTTGCACAAGCTCAGGAATTGGTAGTCCTATTTTCATGCATGGTGCATGGATTGATTCTGAGGTAAGACACAAGTATCAAGCAACCCTTTGCTAGATTTGTGTTAAAAAAAACCCCTTTGCTTGATTAGGTTGCGGTGGCGCGGATCATGGGATCGCAGATCGGCCGTGACGGCGGAGTCCACGATGGAGGAGGTACTCGCAAGCAGTGCTGTCGTTGACGTGCATATTCTCGGCGTCGTTGGTGATCGCTGGCGAGATATTCCCAGAGGAGGTTCGGTCGGCGGGCAGAGCATTAGCGTGGCCATCAACCTCGGTGCTACCTTCATGCTCACGCCCGACGTTCCTCTACATGCTGTGCAGCTTCAAGTACGCCATGTTCATCTACAAGGCGGGCTGGGTCACCGTCATGACCGCCTTCGTGGTGGCATTCCTTCCGGAGAGCATTGGGGTGCCCCTCGAAGCCATGAGCACTCTGTCTGGGTGCGGCATTGGTATTGGGGACGCTTCCTACAGCCGCTGAGGAAGAATGCCGAGGTGCTCATAAACTGACCGGCCACGTTTTGCCATCCGCCCGTCCGTCGTGGCTGTGGCTTCTGTTCTCCCGTACCCTGCCGCATCGAAGTGAAAGTTTGCCCAATTTGATTATTTGGTATTTCTTAGGCCACAGCCAACCCAGGCGCACCAAAGTAGAGTCGATTTGGTTCCATCCTGTTTATTTTGCCGTATGGGGAAAGTTCTTTTGCAGCACAAAGTTCTTTTTTTTTTTTTTTTTTGAGAAACACAGTACAAACGCAGACGCTCACATACACGCGCATACACTCACCCCTATGAACGCACACACGCACACCCCTACCCCTATGAGCACCTCCGGAAGACTGAGCCGGCGGATTGGATCTTGAAATTGACGAAGTCACCACAGGCGCCTCGCTGTCGACGGGAACGTCGCCTCCCACTGAATGAATATTCCGCCTTTATGAGACACACAGATGTCAAACCTGGGATTTGAACTCTGGTGGGCTGGGGGTACAACCACCCTCCTAACCACCCAACCTCAGGTTGGTTCTCTTTGCAGCACAAAGTTCTGGTGGGCAATGAGGTGAGAACTCAAAAGGTACAAACCCACTCAATTAATTAGAGGTTGTATTTCTTCGACAATTCATTTCATACGATAAGTATCTATTGTGTTTGGAATTTCTTGGTTCATAGCAAATTCTATCAAGACAGCTTCGTGAGAAGAATTGCAGAGCACATTTTATCGTTTTTCTTTTGCAGGATGAATACATATCCTCATGCAACAAAATCTATACATAATAATGGAAAATGATTTTTATTTGTTTCACCCTCTTTTTGCGTTGTTATATATGTTCCTGGAAACAAAATTGGCCTGAGTGTTCTATTATGTAAGTTTCGTAAGTCTGAATTAAATAGATATATTTTAAGAAAAATCACTCCACTACTGATAGTATTAAATTTCTAATGGTCTCATTTTACTTGGTATATGATGTGCAGAAACATATCACAAATTCCATACTCGAAG